>NW_019272109.1:270952-304816 GCF_002738345.1 Cucurbita maxima | reverse complement strand
TTTTTTTTTTTTTTTTTTTTTTTTTTTGAAAAGTTCAAGAAAAATGAGATTAAAGTTATAATCCATTTTGGTAAATCTATCAAGACATGATGATCAAATCATAATGATTAGTACGAGAACATTATGTACTAAAATTAGTTGATAGAAAGTGGAGTTGATTTCCAACCCTAAGCCTATTACAATTTTGTAAAATTGTGATGTAAGAGAAGAAAACCAGATTATATTAGATATGGTCATATATTTAAAAATAATAATAATTATATATATATATATATGCTATTACCAAACTCTGTATAGGAATGGTTGGATTATGGAAATATAGTAAAGTTAGTTTACAACACTTCAATAATTAAAATTAAACAAATTCAAAGAGGTTGAATAGGTTCAAAATTATGCCTAAGAGTAACTACTCAAACAAAATAGTCTTTTATTTAATTCTAAATAGAAAAACATATTTATATTACCAATATAATTTTCTAAAAAAGTTTAAATAAAAGGCTATACACCTCCAATAAGGTGAGACTGTATTAATTAAATAGTTTCAAGTGAAGCCGCTAATAGTTAACAAAAGTGGTTAACAAATTAATTTCACTTGAGAGTCAAGCGGATGATAGTCATTTATTGGATAGCTTCATCGTAGTGTGAGAGTTATGAGATGACTCAATCCTATTGATATTCAAATTGTCATGTTAGATGACTGAGTGGAAAGCTCATTACCCTCAAAATAGTTCCGAGGGATGATGACGAAGGATAAATAAGTTAAAGATATAAAATCTAGGGATTTGTAGATGTTCTTGATGAGGTTAAACTCATAGGATATGAATGGATCTACCATCAAAAAAATTATATAGAGATAAGAAAATACAGATCTTCAAAGTAGGACTCATGACAAAGAGTTAACTAGAAAGTAATTAGAAGTAGATTTTCTCTCTGGTTGTCATTCTAGAGTCTATTATTGTTCTCTAATTCATTTTTACATATATGAGATAGGTTAAATGAATATTTAGACTTCTTTTGTGAAAAGAAGCTCAAGAGGGTGCATCTACCCATATTATTGTATGGATTTATTATTAAAGATTAAAAGCAAGAGGTTTGTTAAAGGAGTAAAATTCATTTTTGAAATGAATTTAATCTAATAGATAGTTTGATAACATATGAATATAAATTTTAATGAGCTTGTGAAAACAAGAAAACTACTCATGAGTGGATTTTCTCAAATTTTATGTTGATGACATATTGATGATGTAATATACATATTGATGATGTAATATTTCAATCTAAAGTTAATAAATGACTACCTAACTAATGATTCTGTATCTCCTAAAATTAGAGATCTAAGGATAAACATAAATATTGTCTCATGTATAATTATATTGGCAAAATTGTTGTCTAATATTTGATGCAAGACTTCAAACAATGATAATGATCTTTGAAATATGAAGTCATAGATTAGATCCTAAGTAATCTCAAATGTGGAGAGTATGATTAATTATCTTTCTTGAGTGGGAGACAATTAACGCGTATATGAGAATTAACGTTAAATATACCGTTAGTTAGATTATATTAGTTAAATTAACGGTGTGACCATTAAATGAAAAATAAAAGTTTTCAATATACCGTTAGTTAGATTATATTAGTTAAATTAACGGTGTGACCATTAAATGAAAAATAAAAGTTTTCACCGAGTATTTAATGAGAATTTTTTATTTTGTGTATAGAGTTCAAAATTTTGATCTTTAAGTGATACACTAATTATTAGGAGAATATTTTTTAAATTTTAAAGCACCAAAAAAATGACTTGTATGACCGTAATCATTTCTTAAACATTTAAAAGGTGTTTCAGATGTGATTTAATCTATATTTAATGTTTCATATATGATTTAGTTTATCATTTTTCATTGTGACCCTAGTGATACAAAAACTAATATTAAGAAAATTATAGACGACCAAGCTATAAAAAGCGAAAGAAAAAGCATCATGATCACAACCAAGATGGCTTGTCTCATCTTCTTTAGGACAAGTGGGAGAACATGGAGGTTTAAATGCAAGACCATGCAAATGCAAAAGCCTATTTTTCTTAAAGCACTATCCTCATCGATAATTTAGATATATACCATGTACTCCACACATAATTGATACATATGAGTATGGACTAACAAGTAAGTTCACACACCACTTCCTCCTTTCCTTGTTGTGTGAGAATACTCTGGGAGCTATTCGCCAGACACTCGTTAGAATTAGTAACCGTCACGATAACATTAGTTTAAACATAATGTTTGTTTTCCTGCCTGACCGTTTCTGCTTGGTCATCATTGTTATGACGACTATAATAATTGTTTTCCTGTCTCGTAACGTACGTGTCCATACTATCGTGAATGATAAAGAGTATCCCAATACATGAGTACAATAATGCATGAATACATGAGATCCCAATATTTTTTCATTTTCATTATTTAATACAACCATGCTAGTATTCCATACATATTATATCGTTTTTCATATTATTTCATCAATCATTTATCATGTCATTTATCATATCTTTCTTGCATACGTCGGAGTTATATTTCATGCTAGTTCGTCTTTTTGCATGTCAATCACGTCATACCATTCAAATTACATAAATATATAATATCATAACCGTAACTAATAATGTTTTTTTTCTTTTAAAAAAAAAAAAAACTCAAGTCACCGAAAATTCCGCGGGGGTCACAGAATCACGTTTTCCGACCCCCACAATTTGTCGAAAACCTCCAAACACGCTCCTCAAGCCTCTCAGAATCACCTGCAAAGAAGAAAATGATGAACAAAGGAGAAAATCGAGAGAGAAAGAGAGGGAACACTAAAGTTTTTTTGAGAGCGAAAAATCAAACTTTGGCACCCCAAAACCGTCAGCCTCGATGTTTAAACCGACCAAGCAACGCCGCAAAAGTGACCACAAACCTAAATACGTCCTGTTGGATGATGAAAGTCCCACATCGGTTAATTTAGGGAATGGTCATGGGTTTATAATCAATGCAATACACTCTCCATTGGTATGAGGCCTTTTGGGAATCCCAAAGCAAAGCCATGAGAGCTTATGCTCAAAGTGGACAATATCATACCATTGTGGAGAGTCGTGTCCGTCTAACACGTCCATCACAAACGAACACCCACCGCGTAGTCGTAGTCCCTCCATGGATGTCCAACAACTATGAAACTTCGTGAGAGAGAGGAGGAGAAGTCGACAGAGGGATAGCGAGATATATGATCTGTCGAAGAAGAAAGGATCCGTCGGACCCAAACTATGTCGGAAACTTGGTGGGAAGAAGAGAGAAAATCGTTGGAAAATCGCATATAAAATCGATCGAAGAAGAAAGGATCCGTCAGACCCAAACCAGATACCTGCAAACCATTTAATCCGATGGCCCAACACGATATGTGTCACTCATGCAGACGACCCATATCCCTTCAGTCCATTAAATATGATGGCCCAACATGACATGTGTCACTCATGCACATGGCCCATTAAATTCGATGACCCATGTGTCATTCATGCAGACACCACACTCATACAGACATACCCCTTCGGCAAATTAAATTCGACGACCCAACACGCGTGTCCGTTTCGTAGTCCACGACACATCGCCTCCCGAAGACGACACGTGTCGCGCAATAAATTGACGGCCCAACACGCATTCCCTCACGGTCCAGCCTCATGACCAGCACCCGAGGACATGACCCGGAGTCCGTGCCTCGACCCGGAATGCCAACCGACACGTGCATCCTCCCCTACAACGACACGTGTCACGCATGCAGATGCGTCCTTCGGCTTGGTATAGACCTCTTTTCTAGGTTTTCGACCATTCTGAACCCATTTTTTTACCTTAGTGAAGGCAAATAAGGTCAGTATATCACCCTATCTCTAAATTTATATTAATTTATGATAGAAATGTGAGTTATTAACGTAAAGAAGATGAACGTTCTAATAGGAGTCAACTCTCAACAATTTGAAACAACTCTCGAGGAACGAGAGATTACGCTAATTAAATTAGAGAGTTCTTCAACTAAGGCCAACCAAGTAAGTGGTCTTACTATAGGATAGCCTAAAAATTGTTTGAGTTACGATGATGTATGAGTTAAGCTGTATCGTATGATGCTGTATACTAGTACATGATGATGTATAAGTGTATGATGATATATGAGTAACAATAATCTAAGAGTTATGATGATGTGTGAGTTATGATGCATGATGTGTGACGTTTACCTTAACATGATGATATTTTTCATATTGAACATGCTATAGGATGATGCCATTGTAAAATGCAGAGCAAAAAGAGTAAGAGAGAAGTAGAGCAAGCAGCACAGTTGTCTCATTTAAATATAGTGTAATAGAAAAAAGGTTTTTTTTTTTTTTTTTTCAGAATTCCTTGTCTCTCTTCCCTCTCGACATCTCCCTCACAGTTTTGTGAGTCTTATTTTCAACAATTTGGTATCAAAGCGAGCGTTTATTTTTTACAAGTTGGTATCAGAGTCGATGGCGAATATGATGGGACAAATGTCGCTACTACGATTAATGAAGACGAACTACGAGATTGGAGCATCCAAATGAAAGCTCTTCTCGGTTCTCATGACGCATGGGAGGTGGTCGAAAAAGGTTTCAAAGAACCAAAGGATACCACAAGTTATACGACACTGCAAAATGAGGCATTAAAAGAATTACGATCAAAGGATAAGGCAGCATTATACATTCTGTTTCGGGCTGTTGACGAGTCGGGCTTTGAGAAGATTTTCAGGGCAACTACTTCAAAAAAAGCGTGGGACACTTTTGAAAAAGTGTTCAAAGGAACCGACCGAGTCAAGCAAGTGCGTCTCCAAACTCTACGTGGCGAGTTGGAGAGCATGAAAATGGAGTCAGAAAATGTATCTGACTACATTATGCGTGTACAGACCGTGGCAAATCAACTAAATCAAAACAAAAAAATGTTACCCGAGACGCGAGTCATGGAGAAGATCTTGAGGTCGTTAATCGATAACTTCGAGAATGTTGTATGTGTCATAGAAGAGTCAAAGGACCTAGCGAAGTTCACAGTCGATGAGCTCGCCAGTTCTCTCGAAGTACACGACCAACGTAAGAAAAAGGAGGAGTAGACACTCGATCAAGCGCTTCAGACTAAGGTATCAATAAATGATGAAAAGATACTCTACTCTCAAAATATTCAAGGTAGAGGTCGAGGAAGTCATGAAAATGGTCAAAGTAGTCAAGACAGCAGAAATGAAGAAATTTATAAGCAGAAGAGACAGTCGAGCCAAGCAAATTGGTGTGGAAGAGGACGCAATCGAGGAAGAGGCGGCCGATCAAACATCCAATGTTACAAATGTAAAAAATATGGTCATTATGCGAATGATTGTAAAATAAAAAGATTAGAGAAGAGGCTTTACAATAAAAAGATTATAAGGAGAAGAGGCTTCAAAGTTGAGACCATGACCCAAAAGACGAAATAAAAAACAAACAAAAATAAAAGAAAATAAAGAAGACTAAAATAAAAAGATGAAAATCCATTAAAATTAAAATAGAAAAAAGAGTGTAATTTTCAAATATTTCAAAAGAGAGATTTAAATTTACAAAAAGAAAATACAATATAAATATAAAAAGAATTTGCAAAAGACTCAAAAAGACTGAAAAGAGACTGACGCTCCTGAACGACCCCCTCTGTGACCGCACAGCTCTCAGACACTCCTCCACCTCGACCGACACCTGACAAAAAAGGAAGAAAGGAATGAGTATAAAAATTGTACTCAGTAAGCCACCTACTTGTAGGCTCTCTTCGCATCCTAATTTAACAGGTTTCCCACGGCCTCCTAATTCGGTTCTAGGACATCTGGTTCTAATCTTAGTCCCTTGGAGCTTGGCCCTTGGGTTTCACCGATTCATCGTCCTTTCATTAGACACCTAGAGGTTCCTTACGCCAAGTTGATATGGTCGGTATCTCTCTATGAGGCGCTACCTCTACATGGCTATCTGGGACTACATGGTATCTAGCCTAAGGGTGTGCTGAATACCCCCAAGCCCATATAGTCTCCCTATGGGGGCACTATAATGATGATAACAAGAAAATCTCATGAACCTTCGATTTTTGTAAACTTACACTTTCACAAGGCATTGGTCAGGTCGAAAGGGATTATCAGTAAACTCACCTTCCTCATGACTCTAGAAGGCAGTCCTCGACATGTCCCTCTCTTTGATCCTCATAGGAGGTATCCTGACCTTGTTAAGACCCTCGGTCCTTACTACTTCACCAAAAATGGCCTCGTAATTGCATCTCATTTGGTTAACACGGGTCTTTCTTCATACGAGACGCTCTGTCACGTAGTTCACTTGAGTATTAATACTCATTTGAGCTATGTACTCTTTTGGAAGTAAGGGATCCTTGCATGAGTCCTTTGCGTTCACCTAGGCTAACTCATGCAATATCTTTATGACTGAGCTAGTCACGTCTCTTCTCATGATGATTTCTCATCACTAGCTTTTTCGAGCACGTGAACCTTTCAAGTTCTTGTATCGTATTCTAGGGAACTCTCTTAAGACTCTTGTTTGGTAGCTAGCCTCCCTCAAACTTTGAGGATGCTATGTCAGTGTCTTCTCTAAGACTTATCTGTTGGATCGATATGACAACCCTAGAGGAGGTGAATAGGGTTTCAATCAATGTAAATATTATTATTATTCTTTTATAACAATAAAACTTATAACATGCAATAAAACTTAAAATTTAAAATTTAAATAGGAAAAGGGTTAGAAAATATAACACTGCATAGTTTTATAGTGGTTCGGTCAAACTCGACCTACTCCACTCCCCAAGCGTCTCTAGGGAATTTGAATAAAACTTTCTGACTTTTTCCTCGGATCAGAGCCCAACCGCTACACCGCTCGTTTTACGAGTGCAAGAGCAAACTCAATTCTTTCCACGGCTCAGGATCAAACCGGTACACCACTCTTTTTACGAGTTCAAGAGTAAACTCAATCCTTTTCATGGCTCCAGATCAAACCGATACACTTGTCTGAAATCTTATAGAAACACACAACTCTAACAAACAACTCTTTGAAGTAATAGATTTACAATTCTCACCATTCTCTCACGATAAGATAAAAAAAAGAAATAGAATTGGAAGTTTTGGAGAGAGCAACATTTGTAGGCTTAAAAAAAAAAGTTTAGATGAGTGAAAAAATGTTTTGTGTGTTGTATTTTAAAAAATATGAAGAGGTGATAAAGTTTAAATAGCGATCAAATTGTAAAAATAGGAATTGATACGTACCACTAAAACGTGAATACCACGAAAAATAATATTTATTTATTTTTAAATTTATCGTAAAAAATTATAGACCACATGTTTCATTTAAATTTAAATATATATATATATATATATTATTTTAAATAAATATTAAAAACATTTTAAATTCATTGAAATTATTATAAATGTAATTGAAATGATTTTGTAATTCAAATAATTTTCCTTTTTAAAACTAGTTTTCATATAAATTAAATGAAATCATTATAATTATAATTTCTTTCGTAAATGAAATTCTAGTTTTAATAAATATAAATTTCATTTAAATAAATATTAAAAACATTTTAAATTCATTAAAATTATTATAAATGTAATTAAAATATTTCTATTTAAAAGTAATCAATAATTTTTATAAATAAAAATTTCTTTTAAATAAATATTAAAAACATTTTAAATTCATTAAAATTATTATAAATGTTATTGAAATATCTTGTAATTCAAATAATTTTCTTTTAATCATTATAATTTTTTTTTTATAAATGAAATCATTCTAATTTCTTTCTATTTAAAAGTAATATAAATGAAATCATTATAATTTCTTTCCATTTAAAAGTAACCACGGGTTTTTATAAAGGTAAGTGAAATTATTATAATTTCTTTCTATTAAAAGTAACCGAAAACTTTTATAAATATAATTGAAATGATTTTATAATTCAAGTACTCCCCTTTGTAATTTAAAAGTAATGGAAATGATTTTATAATTCAAATATTCCCCTTTTTAATTTAAAACTAATTAAAGTGTAATTGAAAACTCCACCCTTTGTTACTCTACCAAATTTATAAATGTTATACTTCGATTGGTCTATGATGTCAATTTTGCTGTTGGTCAATAATGTCAATTTTATCACCATATCATCACGTCAAGTATCTTGTTTTGAATTTGATTGGTCCATGATGTCAATTTTGCCACCACATCATCACGTCGAGTATTTGTTTTGACTGGAACCAAAAAAGACGTAGAAATCGTTATTCCCAACCTTACATTGTGGACAAAAATACTGAAAATGGTTAATAATTGAAGGTAGGTTTGTTATCATCAAAACATCAATTAATTAATTAAAATTAATTAATTAATTAATTAAAATTAATTAATTTGAGATTAAGGCTAAAAAGCCAACCATCTTTTTTTTTTTTTTGACAAACATTTCAAGGAAAAATAGTATGAAAACCATAAAACTTAAAATAATGCACATGTCCAAATAATAATATTGATACCAATATCAATGCATCATCATAGGCATTCTAATATATCATCAGAACTTTGAAATTCACTAACATCTATATTCTCCCCCTATATTAATGCTTCAATGAATTATGAAACATCAAGTAATTCATTAATTATAAAATAACAACAAAGTGATTCATTAATTATAAAATAATAATAAAGTGATTCATTAATTATAAAATAACAACAAAGTGATTCATTAATTATAAAATAATAATAAAGTGATTCATTAATTATAAAATAACAACGAAGTGATTCATTAATTATAAAATAATAAATTTAGATCATATTTTTCCTAATTTTCTCCCCCTTTGTAATCATAAAAAAGAACAATAAAACATGCCTATAATGAAGATTGTAAAATTCAAGATATATCACACAAGTAATATCAAACTCAAATTCAAGATATATCACACCGAGTAATACCAAGCTCAAGCCTATTTTTGCAAAAAATTTATTCATTTAACAGGTTGGTAAAAATATTTGCTAATTGATTATTAGAGTTTACAAAATCAAGAATAATATTGCCATTTTGCACATGCTCTCTAATAAAATGATGTCTAATGTGAATATGTTTAGTTCTAGACTGATGAACAGGATTTTTGGTTAAATTAACAGCACTGTGTTATCACAAAAGATAGACACACTATCAAATTTTAATCCAAAATCACAAAAAGTTTGTTTCATCCAAAAAATTTGAGCACAACAACGAGCAACTGCAATATATTCCGCTTCCTTAGTAGATAAGGCAACCAAATTTTGCTTTTTACTAAACCAAGAAACTAATGAACTACCAAGAAATTGACAAGTTCCACTAGTACTTTTACGATCAAGTAAACTTACCGCAAAATCCGCATCAGAATATTCTACCAATTTAAACTAACATTTCTAGGATACCACATCCTAAATTAATAGTCTCAAGCAAATATTTAAATATTCTTTAATTACATGTAGATGAGATTCCTTAGGACAAGATTGAAACCTAACACAAAGACATACACTAAACATAATATCAGGTCTGCTAGCAGTCAAGTAAAATAAAGATCAATCATCCCTCGATAAGATTTTATATCTACACATTTACCTTTTTCATCCTTATCTTGGTAGATGTGCTCATTGGAGTTTTTGCAATCTTACCTTCATTGAACTTGAATCTTTTGAGTAAATCCTTGATATACTTCTCTTGATTTAGGAAGATGCCATCTTTCAGTTGTTTGATTTGAAGTCCAAGAAAGAAACTGAGTTCTCCCATCATACTCATCTCAAACTCGTTATGCATACATTTAGAAAATTCTTCACAAAAAGAAGGATTAGTAGAACCAAATATAATATCATCCACATATATTTGCACTAACATATCTTTTTCTTTAATTTTAATAAAAAGAGTAGTGTCGAGCTTACCCTTTTTGAAATCATTCTCAATAAGAAAATTACTAAGTCTATCGTACTAAGCTCTTGGAGCTTGTTTTAAGCCATAAAGAGCATTTTTCAACTTATAGACATGATATGGAAAATCAAAATTTTCAAATCCACGGAGGTTGTTTTACATAAACTTCCTCCATAATATAACCATTTAAGAATGCAATTTTCACATCCATTTGATATAATATAAAATTTTTGTAAGAAGCAAATGCAAGTAACATTCTAATAGCTTCTAATCTAGCAACGGGGGCAAAAGTTTCTTCATAGTCTATACCTTTCTCCTGACAATAAACTTGAGCTACAAGTCTACCTTTATTTCTAATGATATTCCCATTTTCATCAATTTTATTTCTAAAAACCCATTTGGTTCCAATAATGGAAATATTAGAAGGTATAGGGACTAATTCCCAAACTTTATTCCTTTCAAATTGATTTAGTTCTTCTTGCATAACTAAAATCCAAAACTCATCATTTTCGGCATTTTTGGTTCAATTTGAGAAACAAAAGCAAGATTATTAAATAAATTAATAGAGGAACGAGTTTTCACACCTTGTTCGGGATCACCAATAATCAAATCCTTGGGATGAGATGAGGCATACCTCCATACTTTTGGCACTGATGAAGAACTTTCTTCCTTCTTTTCATTGTGCTTATCTCTTTTAATTCTCTTATAATTTTTTTTTCTTAGTTTGTGTAGAATGTTCATGTTCTATCACAAAAATATATAACAAAAAAAAAAAAAAATCTTATGTTCTTTAAAGTGTTAGATTTGGATCTTATCAACACTTTATTCTTCTTTAAGATCTTCTAAATCAATTTTCTTGTTGGTAAATTGATTAGATTTTGCCAATCAGAAGTGAAAAAAAACCATTGAAAGAAAGAAAGCTTATTGATGTTAAATGTCTTTCTTTTTTTCCTCTTGATTATTATATGTAACTCTCATATGTTACTACGTCTAAATTAGTCCTTAATCATTTTCTTTCCTTAATTCGTTTCTTTGTCGTTATTCGGATTGCTCCTTCAATACCCTTGTGTATGTGTTGAGTGTGCTGTCTATTCACTTTGAATTGCACTTAGCTCTATAACATAGCTTGTCTCACATCCAAATTTGTTTTTTGGAGTGTGATTTGTGTGTGCTCAATTGTGAGGGTAAGTTTGTAAGGGAGTGACACGTTGATTCGAGTGTTGAGTGCTAAACACGAGTGAACTACATTTACGAGTTTATACACGTGAGGGAGCGCTTGTGAGGTTCTTTTTTTTTCTTTTACCTTTCTTTTGTAGCATGGAAAATCCAGACGACAATACTGACATTACTGATGCACGATTAAGAGAAGCACAACAACAAACCGTGGAAAGACTAATTCGAGGAATAGAAGAGTTGAATGATCGAATAGGCAGATTGGAGATTCAAAATCAAGCTTGACAGAGGATTCCACTACCTACGCCCTTAACCGATACATATGAGGGCGACAATTCTGATCACCACGAGGATAATCCACATGCGGTTGGTCATGGCTTGATGCGAGGGAGAGACCATGGAAGAAGGTATCATAATTTACAACAACGAGTTCCTTATGATGATAGAATTGATCGTAACGTGGGGAACATCAAATTAAAACTTCCCAAATTTTATGGCAAAACTAATCCAGAGGAGTACCTTCAATGGGAGAAAACGATGGAGTCAGTGTTCAACTGTCATAATTTTAGTGATGAAAAGAAGGTACTGTTATGCATTGCTCAATTCAAACAATATGCTCCAATTTGGTGGGATAAATTGATGTCAAGTAGGAGAAGAAATCTTGAAGCACCAATTGATTCATGGGTCGAGTTCAAAGAGTCCATGAGGAAGCGTTTTGTTCCACAATATTTTCACCGAGACATGGCGCAAAAGCTTCAAGCATTGAAACAAGGACGCAAATCTTTGGAGGATTATTACAAGGAGATGGATACATTGATGGATCGACTTGAACTCGATGAGGACATGGAGGCTCTCATGGCGCGGTCTCTTAATGGGTTATACACAGAGATTGCGGACAAGACTGATTTACAACCTTATTCTAATATTGAGGAGTTGTTGCACATTGCAATTAAGATCGAGAGGCAAATCCAACGAAGGTCTCAACGGTATTCTTCTAAAACTTTTCCCAATTCTACTTCTACATGGAAAATGGATAGTAAGAACATTGATTATAAGCATAGAAATTATGAGATTAATGAGAAGCCTCAAGCTAAATTTGAGAAATGGGAGAGTTCTAGAATAGGGAAGGAAAAAGTAGAAAAGTCTAATGTTCGAAATAGAGATTTAAAGTGTTGGAGATATCAAGGGGTAAGACACTATAGTAGAGATTGCCCAAATGCAAGAATTATGACCATCAAGGAGGGAGAAATTGTTACGGATGACGAGGCGCATGATGACATAAATGAGGAAATTGATGAGAGTGAGGAGTTTAGTGAAGAGGACCCTACACATATATCTTTGGTTAATCAACGAGCTCTAAACACCCACATTAAAGAGGACGGCCTAGACCAAAGAGAGAACTTGTTTCAAACTCAGTGTCTTGTTCAATTTGTACCTTGTAGTGTTGTAATTGATAGCGGTAGTTGCACCAATGTTGTGAGTTCCATTCTGGTCAAAAGACTTAATTTAAAGACACAACCACATCCAAGACCCTACAAGCTTCAATGGTTGAATGATTGTGGGGAAGTACGGGTAACTCAACAAACTCTTGTTTCTTTTACTATTGGAAAATATGTTGATGATGTTTTATGTGATGTTGTATCCATGCATGTTGGAGATTTACTCATGGGGAGGCCTTGACAATTTGATCATCAAGTAATGTATGATGGGTATGCAAATCGATACTCTTTTACTCACAATGGTAGAAAAACTACTCTTATTCCATTGTCTCCAAAAGATGTATTTATTGATCATTGCAAACTTGAAAAGAAAAGGCAAGAGGCTGATGCAAAAGTAGAGATGGAAAAAGAATCAAGTGAAAAAAAGAGCTTGAGGGAAAAGCAAGAGAGTAACACTCAGCCTAGAAAAAAAAGAGAGAAAAGCCCAATCAGTAAGCTTGTATGTTAGATCAAGTGAGGCTAGGAATGTTTTTCTCTCTAACCAGACTATTCTTGTACTTATGTGCAAGGGATCTTGTTACTTTACTAACATGCTTAACCCTTCTTTGCCTAGTGATTTTGTTGTGCTTTTGCAAGAGTTTGAAGATTTATTTTCCGAGGAGAAGCCTAGTAGTTTGCCACCACTTAGAGGGATTGAACACAAGATTAACTTCATTCCTGGCGCGCCCATTCCAAACCGACCAGCTTATAGGACTAATCCAAAGGAGGCTGAAGAGATACAAAGGCAAGTAAGTGAACTCCTTGCTAAAGGGTATGTACGTGAAAGTTTGAGCCTTTGTTATGTTCCAGTTATTCTTGTACCTAAGAAAGATGGTTCTTGGCATATGTGTGTTGATTGTAGGGCTATAAACAAGATAACTATAAAGTATAGGCATCCAATTCCCAGATTAGATGATATGCTTGATGAATCGCATGGATGTAGTCTTTTTACTAAGATTGATTTAAAATCGGGTTATCATCAAATTCTCATGCATATTGGGGATGAGTGAAAAACAGCTTTTAAAACCAAGTATGGTCTTTATGAATGGTTGGTTATGCCTTTTGGATTAACTAATGCACCTAGTACATTCATGAGACTAATGAACCATGTCTTACGATAATACTTAGGTAAGTTTGTGGTTGTTTATTTTGATGACATCCTTGTTTACTCTAATCTTTAGATGATCATATTACCCATGTACGCAATGTTTTGACTACTTTAAGAAACGAATGTTTGTACGTAAATTTAAAGAAATGTAGCTTTTGCATGGAAAAAGTTAACTTTCTTGGGTTTGTAGTTTCATTTAATGGTGTTGAGGTTGATGATGAGAAAGTGAAGGCTATAAAAGATTGGCCTACACCTAAAAATGTAACTGAGGTAAGAAGTTTTCATGGTCTTACAAGTTTCTACCGTAGGTTCATTAAGAATTTTAGTACAATTGCTTCACCCTTGAATGAACTTGTTAAGAAAAATGTATCCTTTATATGGGAAAAGATCAAGAACTTGCTTTTAATACTTTGAAAGAAAAATTGAGTTCTGCTCCCTTGCTTGCATTACCTAATTTTGAGTCTACTTTTGAAATTGAATGTGATGCTAGTGGAGTAGGGATAGGTGCTGTATTAATGCAAAATCAAAGACCTTTAATGTTCTTTAGTGAGAAGTTGACTAGTGCATCTTTGAGGTATCCAACTTATTACAAAGAGCTTTATGCTTTGGTTCGTGCATTGCAAACCTAGCAACATTATCTTTGGCCTAAGGAGTTCATTATTCATACGGATCATGAAAGTTTAAAGCATTTGAGAGTACAAAATAAACTCAACAGACGACATGCTAAGTGGTTAGAATTTATTGAAACATTCCCTTATGTCATAAAATATAAACAAGGTAAGGAGAACATTGTTGCAGATACATTATCACGAAGATATGTCCTCCTCAATACTTTGAATGCTAGGTTGTTGGGTTTTGAGCACGTAAAGGATTTGTATCAACATGACATGTCTTTGCTCCTTTTGTTGAATCTTGTGAAAAAGGACTCATTGTGGATAATTACTTGTTGTTAGATGGATTTTTGTTCCGAAAAGGCAAACTTTGCATACCATCTTGTTCCATCCGTGAGCTACTTGTGAGGGAAGCTCATGGAGGTGGTTTAATGGCATACCATGGAGTTTCTAAAACTTATGATATGCTCTCTGAACATTTTTTTGGCCTAAAATGAGACATGATGTTCATAAAGTTTGTGCTCGTTGCATAGCATGTAAACAAGCTAAGTCTAGGCTTCAACCACATGGTTTATACTCCCCATTACCGGTTCCTAACAGTCCTTGGATTGATATATCAATGGATTTTGTTTTAGGTTTACCTAGGACTAGGAAAGGTTATGATAGCATCTTTGTTGTGGTTGATCGATTTAGTAAAATGACTCATTTTATTCCTTGTCACAACACTGATGATGCAAAACATATTGCAGACTTGTTCTTTAGGAAAGTTGTACGATTGCATGACATTCCTAAAAGCATCGTTAGTGATCATGATGTAAAATTTTTAAGCCACTTTTGGCGTGTTTTATGGGGTAAGTTAGGAACTAAGCTAGTATATTCAACTACTTGTCATCCTCAAACGGATGGACAAACTGAAGTTTTTAACAGAACCATGACTGCTATGCTTAGGGCTACTATGGTTAGGGCTATTATTGATAAGAATCTTAAGACTTGGGAGGATTGTTTGCCCTTTATAGAATTTGCATATAATAGGGTTGTTCATAGCACTACTAAATGCACACCTTTTGAAATTGTTTATGGCTTTAATCCTTTATCCCCCATTGACTTGTTACCCATACCGTCAAAAGAGTTTGTAAATTTTGATGCAAATGCCAAGGTTGAGTTTGTTCATAAACTGCACAAGCAAGTGAAAGAACAAATTGAGAAACAAAATTCCAAGATTGCCACCCGAATTAATAAAGGACGTAAGATTGTCATCTTCAAGCCACGAGATCAGGTTTGGGTGCATTTCCGAAAAGAAAGATTTCCTACTCAAAGAAAATCTAAGCTTTTACCACGAGGAGATGGACCTTTTCAAGTTCTTGAGCGTATCAATGACAATGCTTGTAAAATTGATTTACCAGGTATGTACGGTGTTAGTACAACTTTTAATGTTGTTGATTTGAGTTCTTTTGATGTAGGTGATGGCTTTGATTCGAGGACGAATCTTTCTCAAGAGGGGGAGAATGATATGAACCGTGACCAAGAAATTTTCATACCTCAAGGTCCAATTACAAGGATGAGAGCTAAGAAGCTACAACAAACCTTATACAGTTATATTCAAGCTATGGGTGAGCTCATCAAAGGAAATTCTAGAAGAAGCTGGAGACCTCCCTTATATGTTGTGCAAAGTTGAGCTTCAAGAAAGAGATAAATTAAATGTACTTTAAGTTGCATTTAATGAACTCCGCTGAATTTATGAAACTAATCGAAGGATGAGTCAATAAGCACATTTTATTAATTGCATTATTTAATTATAGTTTAAATATTTGTTTGTCATATTTAAGCTAGTTTTAAATATAGGAGTTAAGGTTATATTGTAACCAGGTTATTATATTTCACCATTAACTAGTCATTTAATATGGAGGTTATGAGTCTTTTTCATTTACTAGCCCATTTAATTTGGGAATTATATATCACATAGGTTAAGGCTGTAAGGGCTATATCAAGCCTTCTTTTCTTTGATTAGACATCAGATTTTAAAATTAAGAATAAAATTTCTATTTTAGCTTTGAGAGCTAAACTTTATTTGCAAATTCTTGTGTTTAGAACTTGCATGTAGAGTCATTCAAGTGGTATTAATCAAACCTCTTGTGGAGTGATTCGAATCACGAGTTTAGAAACGAGTTTTCTTTACTCTTGATCTTGATCATCAAGGTAATCCGTTCCATACTTTCCCTTGGGTTGATTTTCCATATCAGGGGTATTCCGTCGAGCATCATCAGTGATAGGTATGGTAGATTCATTGGCACATTCTAGACCGAATTATTCGCCTTTTTGGGAACGACTTTAAACATCTCTTCAAGCTACCATTCTCAAACCGATGGACAGACGGAACGGTTCAACTGCTTGCTCGAAGAATACTTACGTCACTTCGTCGACGCTCACCAGAAGAACTGGATACAACTGCTAGATGTTGCCCAATTCTGTTTCAATTGTCAAACGAGCTCGTCTACGGGGAAGAGTCCTTTCGAAATTGTAAGTGGACGACAACCGGTCTTACCACATATTATTGATCATCCTTATGCAGGGAAAAACCCTCAAGCTCAAAACATCACAAGATAGTGGAAGCAGACAACAGATATAGCCCGGGCATATTTAGAGAAAGCTTCCAAGCATATGAAGAAGTGGGCGGACAAGAAGCGTCACCCCCTCCAATTCCGAGCAGGAGATCAAGTCCTCATCAAGTTGAGACCAGAACAGATCAGATTTCGTAGCCAAAAGGACAAACGACTAGTTCAAAAATATGAAGGCTCGGTTGAAGTCCTTAAAAAGATCGGGGCTACCTCCTACAGAGTTGTGCTACCCACATGGATGAAAATCCACCTAGTAATTCATGTGAGCAACTTGAAGTCGTATCACCCTGACCCGAACGACGACCAATGAAATGTAATTACAAGACCGAGCATCGATCTAAAACAAAGATACAGCAAAGAAATAGAGGAGATCCTAGCCGACAGGGTTAGGAAGATAGGAAGACTTGTATGGACGATTCGTGAATTCCTTGTCAAATGGAAGAATCTCCCTACGGAGGAAACCAGCTGGGAACGCGCTGAAGATCAGGACTCCGCCGCCTCCCACATCGTCAGGTTCGAAAGTAGTCGGTTGACATGCGTCAACCAATTAGGTGGGGGAGGATGTCATAGTCATGCTCGTCCAAGGCGTGTTGCCCATGGCCACATGCCCATGACAAGCCCAACACTTTATGTCTTTTCATATTCTAGTGTTTTACTTTTGTATTTCTAAGAAGTATGACGTTTCAGAAATATCATGTTTAGGCATGTCAGATATGAAATGCCTCAGAATGTACTATAGGGGGATACAACTGGTTGTCAACTTCTCCCTACCCAAGGTTATGTATTGTGAGTCGTCGTTATTTCTCTCTTGCTTGCTTATATAACGTCTCTTTCAAAAATCTCTCTGTCCTCGTTTTCTAAAACCTTCTCTTAAAATCGAGGACAGAGGCTCGAGCATACGTCGCTTGACTGTAGGCAACGCAAGAACAAATTGGCTTAACTCACTTGTCTTGGGAAAGTGAGTGCCACACAATCGCAAGTCCGCTGCCATCAAAAGTGCGATTGTGACACAAGGCGTATGCATGGTCAACGCGGTTAACGTGCAGATAGAGGCACGTTTCAAGCCTTAGTGGACGTAGACTTACCCCTCAAATTTTTTGGGCGTGACACGTGTTGTATAGGGACTGGCGGTAGGTTTTGGGTTGGACCACGGGTCGTCGGGTTGCTTCATGGAGCGCGGGTCGGATTTTGGGCCAACCGTCTGACATGTGTCAGCGGAGGCACCAGAAGCGTCTCTCCACCAGTTGCTCGCCGCGTGTCCTCTCGTTCCGACAGCCTCGTGTCCATCGCCGATTGCCTGAGTTCATCCAATTTCCAGATTTCTATCAAATTCTATATCAACCTATTTATTTTAGATTTTTCTATCTTCCAAACCGTATCTCGAATTAATTCGATTCCTTCACAAGAATTCAAAATCTCAAGTCTACCTACCCAGATATATTTTTATTATATTTTATTTATACTCACAACACTTAATAAATGAAGTCGAAAACCAAGAAAAATTTAGTTTCTTACCGAAGTAGGATGGTTTCTCGTTTCTGTTTTCCGATGCGATTTTTGTCCGTATTTTCTCTAAAAACTTACAAGACTCCTCACCTGAAGTGTTGCAACTAGATTATTAAGATTTAAATCATCTAAAACTCTCGGATCTATGGTTAAATCTTGAAACAAAAGAGGTCGCAGACTTACCTCGCGTTCTTGCCCGTTTCTTGCCAGAAACGAACGATCCAAGGCTCAGACCACTCCTCTTGATACTCTTTGTAGCTCTAGTAGGAGACCTAAGATTGAGGGTGCTTCAGTTTGGGTTTGGGGCGTTTTTCCCTCCTTTTTCCTCTTCTTAAAAACCCTAACAGTTTATTTCTCTCTCTCTATTTTTATTATTTTTTTTCTTTTTCTTTTCCTTTCTTCCAAGTCTGTCCAAACCCGCTAAAGGTGGTATGTGTGGGGCAAAATTACCTTTTTGCCCCCAGTTGAATTTGACCCAAATTTCGATTACATTATCATTTTTTTTCCTAAGTTCCTTGATGCATCTCAAGCATTTCTTTCTTCTGCACTAATTTGAAAATCACACCCTAAGTCCTCCAATAAAATCTAGAAACTAACTGTGGTTAAGAAGTTGCAAGTCACAAATAGAGAGAATTGTAACTGTTTGTATTGGGGTGTTACAAAAAGAATTATTGGTGGTTGTCATAGTTATGAATGGTGAGAGATTAAAGGAGAGAGGTGGGAAATAAGTTACATTTTTTTTATTTTCTTTTTATCTCTGATAGAATCCTTCTAGGAGGAAGTTTTGAATGAGAGATATTTGGGAAAGGAGATGTGAGAAATGGGTGAGAGAAAGGGATGAGTTACCATTTTTTTTAATTATTATTTTTTTTTGGGCTATTAAAAAAACAATATTAAATTATGCAATTTTATAAAAAAAAAAATTAAAAAGATTTTTTTATTGATTAGTTATCGTTAAATTATCGAATTTTAATCATATCTAAATAAATGAACATACAAGGTTATTTGTTTGATAGTAAGTGACAATAAAATTAAGAAAACCACTACTCTATCATCAAACATCTCAAAACGATAAATTTATGGTATCTAATTTTTTTTATCCTCGTATATCACTTGTAAATGTAATTGATATGTTTATCATCTTTTTATCTTATCAATAGACTAAAAATGGTAAATCTATCGTATTTAATTTTGTTTCTATCGATAATTCTTTTCGTACTTAATTTAAAATGTCTATAATGATACAATATAAAAATGATATATTAGTTGTATATGAAAGTAAAATAAAAATTACGTCATAATATCTCAGAAATTGTAATTTATAGGCTGTCATATTTAAAATTATGCAAATTATTTGACCCATTAAATTTGTGCAGAATGACTAAAGTTTCACTAATTAACATGTATTATATCATTTGAAAATATTCAAAGTCGCATAAATTTTATAGAAACTTTCATATTTATGTTCATGATTGTTAAATTATATAATGTTAATCAATGATGTAGAAATAAAAATTATATGTTCATAGGTAATAGAGCTTTTGAATAAAAGGTAAAGAAATCTTATTATCAAAGTTTTAGATTATAAAGATTCTAAGAGTAAATTATTCTCTTTCACGCCCATCATTAAAGTCCCTTGTCATAAAGGTGGATCATCTCATTAGATAGAAGACAGAAAATTAATAACCTCATTATAATACATCTTTAGAGACCCTAATTAAACTTGCTACTATCACGAGGCCTCATAATAAATTTAATGGAGGACTTTCAGGAGATGTTGCTGGATTAAGGTCAGTTGGTACACGCCTCTTAATGCCTAGACCCAATGGAGGAGTTTCGGGAGATGTTACTGAATTTGGTCCAGTTGAGACAATCCTCCTTGGGCTTAAACTTGAGGGAGGGCTTTTAGGAGATGTTGCTAGATTTGGGCCAGTTGGGATACGTCTCTTAGTGCCTAGACCCAATGGAGGTGTTTCGGGAGATGTTGTAGGATTTGGTCAAGTTTGGACGCACCTCTTGGTGCCTAAACTTGAAGGAGGGCTTTTAGGACATGTTACTGGATTTGGGTCAATTCGTACACACCTCTTGGTCCCTAAACTCAATGGAGGCATTTCGGGAGATGTTGCTGGATTTGGTCCAGTTGGAACACGCCTCTTGGTACCTAAATTTAAGGGAGGGTTTTGAGGAGATGTTGCTGGATTTGGGCCAGTTGGGACACGCCTATTAGCCCCTAGACCCAATAGAGGCGTTTCGGAAGATGTTGCTGGAATAGGTCTAGTTTGGAAATGTCGCTTGGTGCCTAAGCTTGAGGGAGGGCTTTCAGGAGATGTTGTTGGATTTGGACCAATTGGTATACGCCTCTTAGCTTCTACACCCAATGGAGGCGTTTCGGGAGATGTTGCTGGATTTGGTCCAGTTGGGACACGCATCTTGGTGCCTAAACTTGAGGGAGGACTTTCAGGAGATGTTGATGGATTGAAGCCAGTTGGGACATGCCTCTTAGCCCCTATACCCAATGGAGGCATTTTGGGAGATGTTGCTGGATTTGGTCCGGTTGGGACACGCCTCTTGGCGCCTAAATTTGCTGGAGGGCTTTCAGGAGATGTTGCTGGATTTCGGCTAGTTGGGACACGCCTCTTGGTCCCTAAACACAATGGAGGCGTTTCGGGAGATGTGGTAGGATTTAGTCCTATTGGGATACACCTCTTGGTATCTAAATTTGTGGAATGGCTTTGAGGAGATGTTGCTTTATTTGGACCAGTTGGGACACGCCTCTTAGCTCCTTCACCCAATTGAGACGCTTTTGGAGATGGTACTGGATTTGGTCCAGTTGGGACACGCCTCTTTGTGCCTAAATTTGTGGGAGGGCTTTGAGGAGATGTTGTTGGATTTTGGCCAGTTGGGACATGCCTCTTAGCTCCTACACCCAATTGAGGCATTTTTGGAGATGTTGCTCGATTTGGTCCAGTTGGGACACGCCTCTTGGTGCTTAAATTTGAGAGAGGGATTTTAGAAGATGTTGCTGGATTTTGGTCAGTTGGGACAGTCTCTTGGTGCCTAAATCTGATGGAGGTATTGCAGGAGATATTGTAGGATTTGGTCCAGTTGGTACACGTGTTTTGAGACCCAAAGAAAGCATATTGCAACTCTCATCCCATTTTGCCTCGTGAGCATTGAGATTGGACAAAATAGCAACAAAAGAGATCAACAAGAAGACATAAACCATATTGACATTATTAAGCAAGCTCATTTTGTCTTCACACAAGTATTCTAATTATGAAATCACAACTTTATAAACTCTGGTGAACCACTAATTTAGAAATGTATTAATAAGATTTTTTTTTTTTTTTTTTTTGTTGAATTTTTCTAATTTATTGGTCACAAATGAATTTTGGAAACTAATTATGCCCATAAGAAATTATCTAACCAATTCAATCTAATTTATTTAACTTTAATTTTAATTATGGAAGGAAAATATTCTAATTTAGAATCTAATTAAAAATATTTCCATCTAATTTTAATTCTAAGAGTGAATGTTACCTTTTTGTTTTTTGTTTTTTTTCGTAAGTATTACATTTCTCACTCCATTAACCATATTTTTCTTTTTTGTAATATAGTTTTTAGAAACATATCAAAAAAATAAATCTCCCCAAAAGTATATGCTAAAAATATTTTCGATATAGTTATTTTCTTATTTCTAATATTATAAAAAAAAATTGATAGTTTCTTCCCCTAAAAATATATTGAAAAAGTATAAAATAAATTTAAAATATATTAAAAAATAATTATAGCATAAAACATATTCTTGGTATGGCACGAGTATAGTTTTTAAAATTTAATAGTACTCTTGATTTTTAAGACAACATTTCAAAAATATAATCCTTTAAAATTTTAAATAAAAATTGGGATTTACCCTCGTTTTTATCTAAAATTTGTATAAAAACTCTATTTTAATATAATTTATATATATATATATATATATATAAATAAATGTATGTATGTACCTAGGCTTTAAATATGTTGTTTACTTAGCCAAAATTTTTAACTTGTTTTTTAGATCACCCTTTGTGCTTTAGGAATCTTTTCATATGGACAAATTTATATAAAAATCCTCCCATTTAGATACCCAATTATGTAAGAGTCGATTGATTAACACACTTTTCATATATGGGAACTTGAAATTGAACTTGAAATTGATGTCATAGATAAAATATGGGAACTTGGATACAAAGAACAAAAATCGAACTCTCACTAAGGATAATTTACTACCTTAGAAATTTTGAAACCCTAATTTTACTACATTTGGAATTGTTCCAAAAATAAAAAATAAAATAAAAAAATCTACCTTTGGAATGGTTCTAAAAAGAAAATATGTGTATTTGGAAAAGTTATCCATTTGGAATTGTTCCAAAAAGAAAAAAAAAAGATTACATTTGGAATAGTTCCATTCGGAAAAGATCTCAAACCCTAATTTTATTACATATGTAATAGTTCCATATCGGAAAAATCTCAAATCCTAATTTTATTAAATTTGTAATGGATCCAAATAGAAAAGCTCTTGAAAATCAAGATATGTCTTCGATTTAAATTATTATAATTTAGTTCATTCTCAATTAAAGGATATGCTAAATATGCCCATCAATTTTGCTTTAATATATGTTTTAAATTAATTAATGGAAGGCATGAGTTATGTCATTTAGGTTAAAATCTCAAAATTAATTGATGGAATGCATAAGATATGTCATTTAGGTTAAAATCTCACCCTAGGCTAAACATAATCATACATTTTAATTATTTTCTTTAATATAAATGTTATATTTGGAAAATTTTGATTAGGTTGTTTTCCAACATTAGCATGTATTTTCCATATACAATTGAGTATAATTGTTATGCTTGGAAATAAAGTGGAAAATTAAATTATGATATAATATGATTAGAATTTTGTCTATTGAATTTGATTTTAAAGGATTTAAAATGTTAGAATTTTAAGATTATTCCACAAGTGAATTAGTTTTTAATTCATTTAATTCAGGTAGGTTCATTAATCTAGTAATTAATAGTTAATTAAATATTAATGAATTTCTAATAAAAATTGATTATAAGAAACTCAGCTAAGGAAGGTTGTGGTTAGGCTGAGGTATTTAAGTTGACATGGAACACCTCTACCTTCGGAGTTGAATTAGTCAAATTTTATTTAATTTCATTAAGCAAGCTCATAACGTGATTATTTATTTATTTTTTTTAATAGTTTAAAAACTTGGCAATTCACATTAAAAACAATCTAACTCAGATAAATGAGATTAGCCTAATTTGTATGAGTAATAGAAAACCCTATTTCAAAATACTTAGTAGGAGAATGACATTTGTCAATATAAAGATATTAAGGACACATGTCAGGATATCCTACGTTCTCTATTACTGATTCACACCACAAGATTCATGCGGGCCTCGTGGCGGCTTTTGAAACGTCCCCTAGGGAAAGTGTTTGCATGAGTCAATATCAAGGTGAATATCTTGAGAAAGTATTTATAGTAAATGGGAGAAAATGTATCAACATATCCTATGGTCTCCATCATTGGTTCATAACGTGAGATCCATGCGGGTCCTCGTGGCGGCTTTTGGACAGTCCCCCTACGGAAGGTGTTTGCATGGGTCAATATCAAGGTGAACTCTTGAAGGATAAGTTAGTAATTTTATTTCCAATACTTACCTACCCTACGGCGGCACTTGTTGGGATAAAATTACAAGATCTAAAATGATGGGCTACATTTACGAAGAGATCATTAAGGTTGTTAATGATGTTCTTGACCAAACTAGTGGTAACTAAATATTATAGGAATAAGAGTTATTCTAGTATAATGTTTGGTTGAGATTGTCTCACTTTAGTGAAGGAACACTTGACCTACCCTACGATAGCACTCGTTCTGAATCACTGAAGTACTATAACATTAGAAACAATTGATAGGGTTCATTTTATAAAATTGTTTGTTTTTTATGCTTAAATTGAATGGATACTTGATTGTTTGTAATTAAATAATATTTTATATATTTCAAATATTATGTTCAAATTCTCTCGATTGTTTAATTTTTATTACTGATAAGTCGAGAAAATTTTAATACTTGAAAAAATAATATTAGCACTATATGATGGTAATATATATATATATATATATATATATTTTTGTCTTTATTGAGAAATGTTCTCAAGACCTATTGTCAATGTGAATCGAATTATTTGAAGAGCATATGATTGGTGAATCAAAGGTGATGAGAAAGCTTTGTTCATATCTCCTCGTTGACATGTTGGATGTCATAACTAAAAGATAAGAAAATGATAAAAACATGGGAAATGTTTAAGTTAGATAGTTATCTAAATGACCTCGAGATTAAGTATTAGAAAAATTCAAGAAAAATTGTAGGACTGAAGCTATGATAGGAAATAGTTCCAAATTAGTGAGGACAATAATAGTGAGAGAAATTTTCAAAATTACTTTGTGGAAAGAAAAATCTAAATGATAAATTTGATTTACTAGATTTTTTGTGAAGACAGAGTGACACCACCTAAATAGTTGATATAAGATCTACTATCAAGATTTATTCTTCATTACATTTATATGTAATTTTTGGAAAATACTTAAGTAGAGATAGATTCTACTAGTTGACACTAGAAATCAATCTTAGTGAGATACATTGAGATATTAAGTAAAAATTGTTACTAAATGCGAACTTTATTACTAAGTAGTTCATATAGTAGGAATTATTTTGAAATATTAAAGTTTACCTTCTCAAAATTGTTTGAAAATATGTTTAGCTCAAATGAGTACAATTAGTATGGGTTAAAATGTTAACACTTAACCTGCTAAGAAGTATTGAAATATTGATGATTAGAGAATCAAGAATAAAAAGACAAATTGTTAAGGCTGCAGGACCAAAGAGCTTTTTGAGCTTATGCATTCTGACCTAAGTGGTCTGATGAATGCAAAAGTCAAAGAATACTGTTAATATTTTATCAATTTAATGATGATTATTCAATCGATAAGTATTCTTACCAAATCTAACTTACTCTATTTTTTTTTTTGAAAAGTTCAAGAAAAATGAGATTAAAGTTGAATCCATTTTAGTGAATCTATCAAGACATTATGATCCGATCCTAATAATTAGTACGAGAACATTATGTAATAAAATTAGTGGATAGAAAGTGGAATTGAGAGGAAAAGAAGACTATATTAGATAGTCATTAAAAATATATATATATATATATATGCCACTACCAGTTATATATATATATGCCATTACTTAGTTTTGGATTATGGAAATGTAGTAAACTTAGTTTACCTGACTTCAATAATTGGAATAAACATATATGCTGAGACAACTTCTCTTTGAATATGTTCAAAAGTATGCTTAAGTGTAGACTACTAAAATAAAATAGTCTTTTATTAAATTCTAAATAGAAAATACACCCATATAATTTTTTAAGGAAGTTTAAATAAAAAGGACATACACCTTCAATAAGGTGAGAGTATTAATTAAATAGTTTCAAGTGAAAGTCGCTAATAGTTGGCAAAAATTAACAATTTAATTTCACTTGAGAGTCAAGTGGATTCTAGTCATTCATTGGACTCATCGTAGTGGGAGAGTTATGAGATGACTCAATCCTATTGATATCTAAATTGTTAGATGACCGATTGAAAAGCTTATTGTCCTCAAAATAGTTACTAGGGATGATACGAAGGATAAATAAGTTAAAGTCATAAAATCCATGACAAAGAGTTAACTTAATTTTTTTTATTTTGTGTATGGAGTTATTTGATTTTTAAGTGATACACTAGTTACATAAATTTAGAAAAATTTATGTTAAGATCAATTTTATTTTAGACGGTGAAGTATGGTAGACAAGCAGAATTAATAATTTCTTAAACATTTAAAAAAAATGTGTTTTAGATGTGGTTTAGTTCACCAATTTTCATTGGGACGATTATGATACAAAAACTAATATTAAGAAAATTATAGAAGATCAATCTATAAAGAATGATATTGAGAGAGAAAGTATCGAGGTAGTGACCCATATGACTGATAATTATTTTGATTTATATAAAAAGACTCTCGCCTAAAGTGTTTGAGGGTCACTTAGAATGTCTAGAATTATGATAACATAGGGATTTAAATGCAAGAACATGCAAATGCAATGACAGGACCTATTCTTTCCGTCTATTTTCTTTCGATACTATCTTAATCAATAACTTGAATATGTACCATATAATCTACCACAGTTGATACATCGAGTATGGACTAACCAGTCAGTTCCCACACCACTGAGTCACTTTCCTTGTTGTGTGAGCATACTCTAGAAGCTATTTAGGCCGAACACTTATTAGAATTAGTAACCGTCATGACAGCATTTAATTAAACATAGTGTTCGTTTTCTTGCCTGACCGTCGCAACATTATGATAAACATAATAAATGTTTTTCTGCTTGGTCATCATAGTATTACGATAACCATAATGATTATTTTCTTGCCCGTAACGTACGCATCCATACTATCATGAAGGGTAAAGGATATCCCCAATGCATGAGCACACAATAATGCATGAAGTCCTAATATTTTTCCATTTTCATTATCATTTAATATAACCCCACTAGTGTTCCGTACATATCATATCGTTTTTCTTATCATTTCACATATCATTTATTATATCATTTATCATATCTTTCTTGCATATGCCGGAATTGTATTTCATGCTAGTTCGTCGTTTTACATGTCAATCACGATCATATCATTTTAATTACATAAATATATCATATTATAACTGTAACAAATCATAATTTTTTTTTTTAAAAAAAAACTCTATCGCCCAAAATTTTGCGGAGGTCACCAAATAACGTTTCCCGACCCCCCACAACTCGCCGAAAACCTCCAGCCATGCTCCTCAAGCCTCTTAGAATCACCTACAAAGAAGAAAATGATGAACAAAGGAGAAAATCGAGAGAGAAAGAGAGGGAACACCGAAATTTTCCTACGAGCGAAAAATCAAACTTCGGCACCCCAAAACCGATAGCCTCGATGCCTAAACTGACCAAGCAACGCCGCAAAAGTGACCACAAGCCTAAATACGTCCACCACAAGTGAACACACACCGCGTTGTTTTCGTCCCTCCATGGACGTCCAACAACCACGAAACTTCGTGAGAGAGAGGAGGAGAAGTCGACAGAGGGATAGGGAGAGAAAAATAAAGAGAAACGATGTCGGAAAACGTCGTGGGAAGGAGAGAGAAAATTGTTGGAAAATCACATATTGGAATCGATCGAAGAAGAAAGGATCCGTCAGACCCAAATCGGACACCTGCAAACCATTAAATCCGACGGCCAACACAATTTGTGTCACTCATGCAGACGACCCATATCCCTTCGGGTCATTAAATCTGACGGCCCAATATGTCATGTGTCACTCATGCACATGGCCCATTAAATTCGATGACCCATGTGTCATTCATGTAGATACCACACTCATGCAGACATATCCCTTCGGCCCATTAAATTCGACGACTCAACACACGTGTCCGTTTCGTAGTTTGCGACGCATCGCCTCCCGAAGGCGACACGTGTCGAGCAATAAATTGACGGCTCTTCGGCCCACTAAACGGACGACCCAACATGCGTTCCCTCGCGGCCCAGCCTCACGACCTGCACCCGAAGACACGACCTGGAGTCCGTGCCTCGACCGGAACGCCAACCGACACGCGCATCCTCCCCTACAACGACACGTTTCACGCATGCGGATGCGTCCTTCGACTTGGTATAGACCTGTGATACCGTTTGCTAGGTTTTTGACCATTATGAACCCATTTTTGACCTTAGTGAAGGCAAATAAGATCAGTATATCACCCTATCTCTAAATTTATATTAATTTATGATAGAAATGTGAGTTATTAACGTAAAGAAGATGAACGTTCTAATAGGAGTCAACTCTCAACGACCTTTGGAGCAGCTCTCGAGGAACGAGAGCTTACGTTAATTAAATTAGAGAGTACTTCATCTAAGGTCAACCAAGTAAGTGGTCTTATTATAGAATAGTCTAAAAATTGTTTGAGTTATGATGATGTAGGAGTTGTGTCGTACGATGTCGTATGTTAGTATATGATGATGTCTGAGTTAAGATGATGTATGAGTTGTATCGTATGATGCCGTATACTAGTACATGATGATGTATGAATGTGTGATGATGTAAGAGTTATGATGATATGTGAGTTATGATGCTTGATGATGTGCGCAGTATATCTATATTTCGATGAATGACGTACTTGATATGCTTGATGCACTTTATGGCAATATGAGAGTATGACGATTGTGTGACATTTACCTTAACATGATAGTGCTTTCCATATTGAGCATGCTATATGATGATGTCATTGTAAAATGCAGAGCAAGACGAGCAAGAGAGCAAGTAGAGTAAGTAGAGTTGTCTCATTTAAATACAGTGTAATAGAAAAAATGGTTTTTTTTCTTCAGAATTTCTGATCTCTTTGTGTCTCTCCCCTCTCGACATCTCCCTCACAATTTCGTGAGTGTTATTTTCAACAAATTGGTACCCGAGCGAGTCTTACTTTCAACAAATCGGTATCAGAGCCAATGGTGAATATGATGGAACAAATGCCGCTACCACGATTAACGAAGACGAACTACGAGAATTGGAGCATCCAAATGAAAGCTCTTCTCAGTTCTCAAGACGCATAGGAGGTAGTCAAAGAAGGTTTCTTAGAACCAAAGGATACCACGGGATAAGGCAGCATTATACATGCTGTTCCGAGCTATTGACGAGTCAGGTTTTGAGAAGATTGCCACGGCAACTACTTCAAAAGAAGCGTGTGACACTTTAGAAAAAGTGTTCAAAGAAACTGACCGAGTTAAGCAAGTGCGTCTCCAAACTTTGCGTGGCGAACTGGAGAGCATGAAGATGAAGGAGTCAGATAATGTATCTGACTACATTACGCACGTACAGACCGTGGCAAATCAACTAAATCAAAACAGAGAAATGTTATGGGAGACGCGGGTTGTGGAGAAGATCTTGAGGTCATTAATCAATAACTTCTAGAATGTTGTATGTGCCATAGAAGAGTCAAAGGACCTAACGAAGTTCATAGTCAATGAGCTCGCCGGTTAGAGGCACACGAGCAACGTAAGAAAAAGAAGTAGGAGACACTTGATCAAGCGCTTCAGACTAAGGTATCAATAAAAGATGAAAAGATACTCTACTCTCAAAATATTCAAGGTAGAGGTCGAGGAAGTCGCGGGAATGGTCGAGGTAGTCAAGACAACAGAAATAAAGAAATTTATAAGGAGAAGAGACAATCGAGCCAAGCAAATTGGCGTGGAAGAGGACGCAATCGAGGAAAAGGCGACCGATCAAACATCCAACGTTACAAATGTAAAAAATAAGGTTATTATGCGAATGATTGTAACTCCGAAAAATATGGAAGAATGGGGCACGTTGCAAAAGCCTGTCGAGCCGAAAAAAGGGTGGAAGGAGCAACCAACCTAGCCTTGAAAGATGTAACAGATGAAGGTCTTCTCTTGATGGTGCACCTATTCAAAGAGATGCAAAAGATAGAAGATGGTCATGTGTCATTTGGAGGTGCGTCAAAGGTGGAGGTCAAAGGCTGAGGTACGATACATTTCTTGCAAAAGGATGGTGTAATGGGGTCAATCCAAGATGTTTATTACGTACCAGACCTCAAGACCAACATATTGAGTATGAGGCAACCCACAGAGAAAGGTTACTCGATATTCTTAAAGAACTGCCTACTACACGTGAAGGATAAGAAAGGGTGTTTGGTTGCTCGAGTCGAGATAGAAAGAAATCGGATGTACAAATTGAACTTAAGAAGCATACGAGAAAAGTGTTTGTGAGTCAACGTAGAAGACAAGGTATCACTGTGGCATCTCTGTTTTGGTCACCTACATCATGGCGGTCTAAAGGAGTTAGCGAAGAAGAATATGGTACATGGGCTACCAAACATGGACTTTGAAAGAAAATTTTGTGAAGAATGCATGCTCAGCAAGCATGCGAGAACCTCAATTCAAAAGAAGGCTGAATTTTGGAACCTCTCAAGTTGATCCATACAGAGATATATGTGAACGAATTACCCCAAGTCCTTCAGCAGAAAGAGGTATTTCATTTCCTATAAGAATCAGGGTGTTCCAAATGTTCCAACTGAACCTGTTACACAATCCAAGGCGAAGAAGATTCAACAAATATTCATCCTTCATCTACAAAATTGGATCGGCAGCTGTCAACAACAGGGTTTGAACCTACATGAGTGAAGCCTAATAGATTTCAAGTTTATTTCTTTAGCCACTCAAATGTATCAACATTTGTTGAAAATTTTTATTGTTTTTTTGTTTTCATTTTACAATGGTGAATCCCGACCACAAACGTCTTTTGTCATTTCTAAGTTTCTCTTAGAAATTCGAGCATCATATTTTCCATTTCTAAGTTTCAAGCAATTCTTGTGGTAGAATTGCACCCGAGCCATTCAATCAAGCCTTAATCAAGTTAGATTGTAGAGTGACTCAATTTAGAACAAGATTTCAAATCTTGCTTCTAGATCTTCAATCGTAAGAGGTAATCTAATTTTAGCCTTATCTCTTGATTGATCCAAATTTCGTATAAGGAGGTGTTAATTACTTTGATTCAAGGGTTCTTGCTAAAACAAAAGCTTGGATCGTTGGGCTGAGGATTAGGGTTGCCTTATCAGTTTGGTATTAGAGCCTAGACTTACATCTTTGTGGCCGACTCTAGAATTGATTTTATCTTTCATTTCTGCACTTGTTTATCTTTTCTTTAAATTTGTCCATTTATTTTCTTGTTGTCATTTCAGCCATTATGCATCAACTTTTCATTTTTTTTCTCATTTTCTTCCTAAAGATCATGTTGAGATCTTGAAAAAAAAATCTTATCATATTTGTTCTTACGACTGTGATTATAAACGATATTTATCATTTTTTTTAGATCATTTGCATGTTTATTTGAAAATCAAATAAACTTCAATTCACATCTTTTTCTTCATCCATCTAAATCTAGAATTGTTGTGTTTGATATTTTTTTTTCTTTTCCTCATGATCTACGCTTGAAGATAACTTTTAAATTTCCCGAATTCTGTAAAAATGAGAGTTAGATCGTTCTTAAAATTTTCACATCCTTTCTTTTTGGAATTTTTTTTTCAGTGTGCAATTATATCCAAAAATATCTTCGTGTCACTTATTTTTTTTGTTCACGTCTTGTTTTGTTTTGTTGTTATTTCATAATTAACTTATCTTGATTGCCTTGAATAACTTGCTACTATCAGAATTGCTTTACCGATATATTAGCCTACCTTGATCATAATTTAGTCTCTTTCCCAAACAGCCTACCTTTGTGTGTATGAACACGAGTGTCCCTGAGTGTAAAATCAGTGAGTTGAGTGTGTGAGGTCCTAAACATATTCCACTACTGTTTGTACAATCATGAACCAAGATGGAGGAAATGGAGGGGAGATCAATGAAGCTAGGTGGAGAGAAGCACAAATCGGAACAATTACTCGTTTGAATCAAGTTATTAGTACATTGACAGACCGGATGGAGCGAATTGAAATAGCCTTAGGTAATCTTCAAGGGAGGGAAGTACTCTTGAATGAAGGAGTTGAAAATGAAGAAGATGACAATGTCACCCTTTTAGTGGGACATAGTCCTAGGGGAGGGAGAGATGTCGGTCGAGGGAGAGGAAGAGTCAGAAGAAGGGGTAGAGAAATTTTAGCACAAAAAAGAATTGAGAGGGAGTACAGGGAGAGGAAGAGTCAGAAGAAGGGGTAGAGAAATTTTAGCACAAAAAAGAATTGAGAGGGAGTACCAGTAGAGGAAGAGTCAGAAGAAGGGGTAGAGAAATTTTAGCACAAAAAAGAATTGAGAGGGAGTACCAGTATGAGAGAGAAAAAGAAAAAGGAGTCGGGGGAGTAAAGCTAAAAATTCCAACTTTCTATGGAAAATCTGATCCAGAGAAGTATTTGCAATATGAGAGAAAAATTGAGCATGTCTTCGATTGCAACAATTTCAGTGAAGAAAGAAAGTTGAAGCTTGTTGTGGCTGAATTTTGTGATTATGCCATTATATAATGGTGGACATCTTTGAAATCAGAGTGGAGGAGAAATTATGAAGAACCAATTGAAACGTGGGAGGAACTGAAGACATTAATGAGAAAAAGGTACATTCCTAAGCATTATTCTCGAGTACTCAAGCAAAAACTCTATACTTTACAACAGGGATCCAAAAGTGTTGAAGAATATTATAAAGAAATGGAGACCCTTATGAATAGAGCATATATTGATGAAGATGAGGAAGATACAATGGCTAGATTTCTTGGTGGGTTAAACCGACAACTTGCTCATCAAGTGGATAGGAAAGCATACTTTGATATGCAAGAATTGTTACACCTTGCTGTCAAAATCGAAGGGCAACTAGCTTGGGAGAAGGAGAACTCCAAGAGGTATGGTATTTCAAAGTCTACTACTTTCAACACTTGGAAAAAGATTGCAAATATTGAAAAGATAGATTTCAAAGTTGGAGGCAAGTATGATCTTGACAAAAAGAACAAAGTTGAGATCTCCAAGGGTAAAGAGAATGCGGAGGAATATAAGGAGATTCGAGAAAGAAATAGAGACATCAAATGTTGGAAATGTCAAGGAATTGGTCATCTTAGTCGTGATTGTCCTAACAAGAGAGTCATGATCATCAAGAATGGACAAGTTGTCACAGATAGTGAGGAAAGTGACCATGATGAGCTAGTTGAAGAGAAAATCCAGGAGCATGAGGAGGAACTAGAAGATGGGAGTCATTTGGTACTTGTAACCAGAAGACTTCTTAAAACTCAAGTTACAAAGAAGGATGTTGATGATCAAAGAGACAACCTATTTCACACAAGGTGTTTAGTTAAGGGGACTCCTTGTAGTCTTGTAATTGATAGTGGAAGCTGCACCAATGTCGTAAGTACAATGCTGATCAAAAGGTTGCTAATTCCAACCCAACACCATCCTAAACCTTACAAGCTTCAATGGCTCAATGACAGTGGAACAATGAAGGTAACTTCTCAAGCTTTAATATCTTTTACTTTAGGAAAATATAAAGATGAAGTTCTTTGTGACGTTTTACCAATGCATGTTGGAGACATATTGTTTGGCCGACCATGGCAATTTGATAGGAGGGTTATGTATGATGACTATTTGAATCGGTATTTTTTTATAAAAGATGGTAGAAAAACCATTCTTGTGCCTTTGAGTTTTGCAAATGTATTTGCTGATCAATTAAAATTGGAAGAAAAAAAGAAAGAGTTTGAGGAAAAAGAGTTGAGTGAAAAAATAGAGAAAAGTCAACGAGAAAACCATAGTGAAAAAAAGAATGAAATTGGA
>NW_019272109.1:264818-270942 GCF_002738345.1 Cucurbita maxima | reverse complement strand
ATCCATCTAAATCTAGAATTGTTGTGTTTGATATTTTTTTTTCTTTTCCTCATGATCTACGCTTGAAGATAACTTTTAAATTTCCCGAATTCTGTAAAAATGAGAGTTAGATCGTTCTTAAAATTTTCACATCCTTTCTTTTTGGAATTTTTTTTTCAGTGTGCAATTATATCCAAAAATATCTTCGTGTCACTTATTTTTTTTGTTCACGTCTTGTTTTGTTTTGTTGTTATTTCATAATTAACTTATCTTGATTGCCTTGAATAACTTGCTACTATCAGAATTGCTTTACCGATATATTAGCCTACCTTGATCATAATTTAGTCTCTTTCCCAAACAGCCTACCTTTGTGTGTATGAACACGAGTGTCCCTGAGTGTAAAATCAGTGAGTTGAGTGTGTGAGGTCCTAAACATATTCCACTACTGTTTGTACAATCATGAACCAAGATGGAGGAAATGGAGGGGAGATCAATGAAGCTAGGTGGAGAGAAGCACAAATCGGAACAATTACTCGTTTGAATCAAGTTATTAGTACATTGACAGACCGGATGGAGCGAATTGAAATAGCCTTAGGTAATCTTCAAGGGAGGGAAGTACTCTTGAATGAAGGAGTTGAAAATGAAGAAGATGACAATGTCACCCTTTTAGTGGGACATAGTCCTAGGGGAGGGAGAGATGTCGGTCGAGGGAGAGGAAGAGTCAGAAGAAGGGGTAGAGAAATTTTAGCACAAAAAAGAATTGAGAGGGAGTACCAGTATGAGAGAGAAAAAGAAAAAGGAGTCGGGGGAGTAAAGCTAAAAATTCCAACTTTCTATGGAAAATCTGATCCAGAGAAGTATTTGCAATATGAGAGAAAAATTGAGCATGTCTTCGATTGCAACAATTTCAGTGAAGAAAGAAAGTTGAAGCTTGTTGTGGCTGAATTTTGTGATTATGCCATTATATAATGGTGGACATCTTTGAAATCAGAGTGGAGGAGAAATTATGAAGAACCAATTGAAACGTGGGAGGAACTGAAGACATTAATGAGAAAAAGGTACATTCCTAAGCATTATTCTCGAGTACTCAAGCAAAAACTCTATACTTTACAACAGGGATCCAAAAGTGTTGAAGAATATTATAAAGAAATGGAGACCCTTATGAATAGAGCATATATTGATGAAGATGAGGAAGATACAATGGCTAGATTTCTTGGTGGGTTAAACCGACAACTTGCTCATCAAGTGGATAGGAAAGCATACTTTGATATGCAAGAATTGTTACACCTTGCTGTCAAAATCGAAGGGCAACTAGCTTGGGAGAAGGAGAACTCCAAGAGGTATGGTATTTCAAAGTCTACTACTTTCAACACTTGGAAAAAGATTGCAAATATTGAAAAGATAGATTTCAAAGTTGGAGGCAAGTATGATCTTGACAAAAAGAACAAAGTTGAGATCTCCAAGGGTAAAGAGAATGCGGAGGAATATAAGGAGATTCGAGAAAGAAATAGAGACATCAAATGTTGGAAATGTCAAGGAATTGGTCATCTTAGTCGTGATTGTCCTAACAAGAGAGTCATGATCATCAAGAATGGACAAGTTGTCACAGATAGTGAGGAAAGTGACCATGATGAGCTAGTTGAAGAGAAAATCCAGGAGCATGAGGAGGAACTAGAAGATGGGAGTCATTTGGTACTTGTAACCAGAAGACTTCTTAAAACTCAAGTTACAAAGAAGGATGTTGATGATCAAAGAGACAACCTATTTCACACAAGGTGTTTAGTTAAGGGGACTCCTTGTAGTCTTGTAATTGATAGTGGAAGCTGCACCAATGTCGTAAGTACAATGCTGATCAAAAGGTTGCTAATTCCAACCCAACACCATCCTAAACCTTACAAGCTTCAATGGCTCAATGACAGTGGAACAATGAAGGTAACTTCTCAAGCTTTAATATCTTTTACTTTAGGAAAATATAAAGATGAAGTTCTTTGTGACGTTTTACCAATGCATGTTGGAGACATATTGTTTGGCCGACCATGGCAATTTGATAGGAGGGTTATGTATGATGACTATTTGAATCGGTATTTTTTTATAAAAGATGGTAGAAAAACCATTCTTGTGCCTTTGAGTTTTGCAAATGTATTTGCTGATCAATTAAAATTGGAAGAAAAAAAGAAAGAGTTTGAGGAAAAAGAGTTGAGTGAAAAAATAGAGAAAAGTCAACGAGAAAACCATAGTGAAAAAAAGAATGAAATTGGAGAAAAAGGAAAGAATGTGAGTTGTTTGACTAGAGTTGGAGAGGTTAGAAGGGCAATGTTCTCACAAAAAACCATCTTTGTACTTGTATACAAGGAAGGATGTTTGGTCTCTAACGATAATAATTTGTCATTGCCTACTATGTTTCAATCTCTTTTACAGGAATTTGATGACGTATTCCAAGATGAAGTCCCTAAAGGACTACCTCCAATTAGAGGTATTGAACATAAAATAGACTTCATTCCAGGGGCGATAATTCCTAATAAGCCAGCTTATAGAGCCAATCCAACTGAGACTAAAGAAATTCGAAGACAAGTAGAGGAGCTTATGGAGAAGGGCTATATAGAGAGAGTTTGAGTCCATATTCTGTACCAATCTTATTTGTGCCGAAGAAAGATGGAACGTGGCGCATGTGCGTGGATTGTAGAGCCATCAACAAAATCACTGTAAAATATCGACATCCTATTCCTAGGCTAGATGATATGCTTGATGAATGGCATGGTTCATGTTTATTTACAAAGATTGATTTGAAATGTGGATATCATCAAATTAGAATGCATATAGGAGACGAATGGAAAACCGCGTTCAAAACTAAGTTTGGATTGTATGAATGGCTTGTTATGCCTTTTGGGTTAACTAATGCTCCTAGTACATTTATGCGCTTAATGAATCACGTTTTGAGAGAATATTTAGGAAAGCATGTTGTTGTGTATTTTGATGATATTTTAATTTATTCAAAGACCTTGCATGAGCATGTGGAGTATGTTAAGTTAGTTTTGATTACACTTAGAAAAGAGAAACTTTATGCTAATTTTAATAAGTGTAGTTTTTGCATGGAAAAAGTTAACTTTCTTGGCTTCATAGTTGGTAAAAATGGAGTAGAAGTAGATGAAGAGAAAGTTAAAGCAATCAGGGATTGGCCAACACCACAAAATGCAAGTGACGTTCGTAGTTTTCATGGGTTAGCTAGCTTCTATAGGAGATTTATAAAAGATTTTAGCACCATAACTGCACCATTGAATGACTTAGTGAAAAAGAATGGTTTTTTTAAATGGGGAGATATGCAAGAGAATGCATTTAATGAGCTTAAGAATAAATTAACCAATGCACCATTACTTGTCTTGCCTAACTTTGATAAAACTTTTGAAATTGAGTGTGATGCAAGTGGTTTGGGCATAGGTATTGTTTTGATGCAAGATGGCAAACCTGTAATGTATTTTAGTGAAAAACTAAATGGGGCAGCATTGAACTATCCTACCTATGATAAAGAATTGTTTGCTTTAGTTCGCACATTGCAGGTGTGGCAACACTACTTATGGCCTAGAGAATTTGTGATCTACTCTGATCATGAAAGCTTGAAGTATCTTAAGGGTCAAAGCAAACCGAACCGTAGGCATGCAAAGTGGGTGGAGTTTATTGAAACATTTCCGTATGTCATCAAATATAAGCAAGGTAAGGATAATGTGGTAGCTGATACATTATCTAGAAGGTACAATCTTTTTACTTCTCTCAGTGCAAAAATTCTTGGATTTGAGCATATTAAAGAATTATATCGAGATGACCACGACTTTGAAATTATTTATGCATCTTGTCTTACAAAAACAACTGTAGATGATTATTATGTGTTTCATGAATTCTTATCTAAGAAAAGTAAGCTTTGTATTTCTAAATGCTCTATCTGAGATTTGCTTGTTAAAGAAGCACATGGTGGTGGCTTAATGGAACATTTTGGGATTAATAAAACTTATAATATGTTGCATGAACACTTCTTTTGGCCGAAAATGAAGCATGATGTTCATAAATTTTGTAGTCAATGCTTTAAATGCAAAGAAGCTAAATCTAGATCACAACCAAATGGATTGTACACTCCTTTGAATGTACCTAATGAACCTTGGACTAATATATCTATGAATTTTATTTTTGGTTTACCGCACACTAAAAAGGGAAAAGGTAGTATTTTTGTTGTGGTAGACAGATTTAGTAAGATGGCTCATTTTATTGTATGTAACAAGACGGACGATGCAAAACATGTTGCTGACTTATTTTTTAGGGAAGTTGTAAGATTACATGGAATCCCTAGAATAATTGTTAGTGATAGGGATGCTAAATTTCTAAGTCACTTTTGGAAAGTATTGTAGGGTAAATTGGGTACCAAATTGTTGTTTTCAATTACATGTCATCCTCAGACAGATGGACAAACTTAGGTGGTTAATAGAACATTAGGAGCATTGCTTAGGGCTATTATTTCTAAGAATATTAAGTTTTGGGATGAATGTTTGTCATTTGTAGAGTTTGCATATAATAGAGCAATTCATAGTACAACTCATTGTTCTCCTTTTGAAGTTGTTTATGGATTTAATTCACTTACGCCTCTTGATTTTCTTCCTATTCCTTCTAATATGTTTGTGAGTGATGCAGCCACAAGTAAGGCAGACTTGATCAAAACATTGCACAAGGAGGTGAAGGAGAGAATTGAGACCCAAAATTTCAAAGTTGCGTCAAGGATTAACAAAGGACGGAAGAAAATCATTTTTAAACCTGGTGACTGGGTTTGGATACATTTTCGCAAGGAGCAATTCCCATCTCAACGGAAGACAAAGTTACATCCAAGAGGGGATGACCCTTATCAAGTCCTTGAAAGAATTAATAACAATGCATAGACTTTTCAGTACATTCTACTTTCAATGTTGCTGACTTAAGTCCTTTTGATGTAGGTCAATGTACTTCAATTCAGTTTGGGAACTTGTAGATCAACCAGATGGGGTAAAACCTATTGGTTGCAAATGGATCTATAAGAGGAAACGAGACCAAACCGGTAAGGTACAAACCTTTAAAGCTCGACTTGTAGCAGAGGGTTATACCCAAAGAGAGGGGGTGGACTATGAAGAAACCTTATCTCCTGTTGCTATGCTTAAATCGATTAGAATACTCTTGTCTATTGCCATATTTTACGATTATGAAATTTGGCAAATGGATGTTAAGACAACCTTTCTAAACGGCAATCTTGAAGAGAGTATCTATATGGCTCAACTAGAGGGGTTCATTCAACAGGATCACAAGCATAGGGTTTGCAAGCTTAAAAGATCCATTTATGGGTTGAAGCAAGCATCTCGATCCTGGAATATAAAGTTTGATACTGCGATCAAATCTTATGGCTTTAAACAGAATGTTGACGAACCTTGTGTTTATAAAAGGATAGTCAACTCTACAGTAGCTTTCCTAGTGTTATACGTTGACGATATTCTACTCATTGGAAATGATGTCGGATTTCTGACTGACATTAAGCATTGACTAGCGTCACAATTCCAAATGAAAGATTTGGGAGAGGCTCAGTTTGTTCTTGAAATCCAAATTGTTCGGAATCGTAAGAACAAAACACTAGCATTGTCTCAGACATCGTATATTGACAAAATGTTGATTCTATATAAGATGCAGGACTCCAAGAAAGAATTATTACCTTTCAGACATGGAGTTCATTTGTCGAAGGAACCAAGTCCTAAGACACCTCAAGAAATTGAATGAGACACATTCCCTATGCATCTGCAGTCGGTAGTCTGATGTATGCCATGCTATGTACCCGACCTGACATATGCTATGCTATGGGAATTGTCAGCAGATATCAGTCCAATCCGGGACGTGCTCATTAGAATGCCGTTAAGAATATCCTCAAGTATCTTAGGAGAACGAGGGACTATATGCTAATGTACGGTGCTAAGGATCTGATCCTTACAGGGTACACTGACTCAGATTTTCAGACCGATGTAGATTCGAGAAAATCGACATCAGGATCTGTCTTCACTCTGAACGGAGGAGCAATAATATGGAGAAGCATAAAGCAAGGTTGCATTGCTGATTCCACCATGGACGCTGAGTATGTTCCTGCTTGTGA
>NW_019272109.1:222318-259818 GCF_002738345.1 Cucurbita maxima | reverse complement strand
GCTGCCCCCACATAACATACAACACCCAGTCACCAGGTTTAAAAATGATTTCCTTCCGTCCTTTGTTAATTCTTGAAGCAACTTTGAAATTTGGTTTCTCAATTCTCTCCTTCACCACTTATGCAATGTTTTAATCAATTCTGTCTTACTTGTGGCTATGTCACTCACAAAAATATTAGAAAGAATAGGAAGCAAATCAAGAGGCGTAAGTTGATTAAATCCATAAACAGCTTCAAAGGGAGAATAATGAGTGATACTATGAATTGTTCTATTATATGCAAACTCTACAAATGGAAAACATTTATCCCAAGACTTAATATTCTTAGAAATAATAGCCCTAAGAAATGCCCCTAATGTTCTATTAACCACCTCAGATTGTTCATCCATCTGAGGATGACATGCAGTTGAAAACAACAATTTGTTACCCAATTTACCCCACAATACTTTCCAAAAGTTACTTAGAAATTTAGCATCCCTATCACTAAAATTATTCTAGGGATTCCATGTAATCTTACTACTTCTCTAAAAAATAAGTCAGCAACATGTTTTACATCGTTCGTCTTGTTGCATGCAATAAAATGAGCCATCTTACTAAATCTCTTTTTAGTGTGCAGTAAACCAAGAACAAAATCCATAGATATATTAGTCCAAGGTTCATTAGGTACATTCAAAGGAGTGTACAATCCATTTGGTTGTGATCTAGATTTAGCTTCTTTGCATCTTTGCATTTAAAGCATTGACTACAAGATTCTCTTCATTTAAAGCATTGACTACAAGATTCTCTTCATTTAAAGCATTGACTACAAAACTTATGAACATCATGTGATAAGAATCATGGTGTGTCATCTTACTAAATTTGTCTACCACAACAAAAATACTATCTTTACCCTTTTTTAGTGTGCGGTAAACAAAGAACAAAATTTTTTAGTGTGCGGTAAACAAGAACAAAATCCATAGATATATCAGTCCAAGGTTCATTATGTACATTCAAAGGAGTGTACAATCCAAAACTTATGAACATCATGTGATAAGAATCACGGTGTTCCAAATGGATAAAATGTCATGACCTATTGCCAAGATTCAAAAATGTCAACAACAGAATTTGAACTTATGTACATTCAAAGGAGTGTACAATCCACAACTTATGAACATCATGTGATAAGAATCACGGTGTTTTAAATGGGGCAAGATAAGAATCACGGTGTTCCAAATGGATCTATTAAAATATGTAAGGGTCACAAACGTCTTTTGTCGAGAGACTATAATACCCACAATATGTCATGTAAAAATCAGATGGGTGGATAAATGTAATTCATATCTCAAATTAAGACGTTTCCCTTAGAAATTCGAGCATCAATTTTGCCATTTTTACGTTTCAAGCAATTCTGGTGGTAGAATTGCATCCGAGCCATTCAATCAAGTCTTGATCAAGTTCAATTGTGGAGTGACTCAATTTATAACAAAGTTTTCAAATCTTGCATCTAGATTTTCGATCATAAGAGGTAATCTAATTCTAGCCTTATCTCTTGGTTGATCCAAATTTTGTATAAGAAGGTGTTAATTATTTTGATTGAAGGGTTCTTGTTTCAAGAAAAGCTTGGATCGTTGGGCTGAGGATTAGGGTTGCCTTATCAATTTGGTATCAAAGCTAGGTTGCATCTTTATGGTCGAATCTAGAATTAATTTATCTTTCATTTCTGCTATTGTTTATCGTTTCTTTCAATCTGTTCATTTATTTTCTTGCTGCCATTTCCACCGTTATTCATTATCTTTCCAATTTGTATTATTGTTCTCCTAAAGATCATATTTAGATCTTGAAAAAAAAAAACTTATCATATTGTTCTTAATATTGTATTTATAAATCCTTATCATTAGACCATTTGCATGTTTACTTGAAGATCAAATAAATTTCAATTCTCTCATTTTTCTTAAAGCATATAAATCTGGCATTGTTGTGTTCGATATTTTTCATCATTTAAACTCGAAGATAACTTCTACATTTTCTCGAATTCTGTAAAAAGGAAAGTTAGATCGTTCTCAAATCTTCATGACCATTCTCTTTGGAATTCATTATTTTCAGTGTGCAATTATATCCAAAAATATCTTTGTCCCTTCTTTATTTGTTCATTTCTTGTTTTATTTTATTGTTACTACATAATTACCTTGTCTTGATTGTCTTGAATAGTAACCATTTGCATGTTTACTATCAGAATTGCTTTATCCATATTACCTACCTTGATCATCAATTAGTCACTTTCCCAAATAGCCTACCTTTGTGTGTTAAACACGAGTGTTTCTGAGTGTAAAATCAGTGAGTTGAGTGTGTGAGGTCCTAAGCATATATAACTACTGTTTGTACAATCATGAACCATGACGAGGAAAATGGAGGGGAGATTAATGATCTAGTTAAATAAGTCCAGAAGAATGAGGAGGAACGGGAAGATGGGATTCATTTGGCACTTATTACAAGAAGACTTCTTAAAACTCAAGTTACGAAGAATGATGCTGATGATCAAAGAGACAAACTATTTCACACACGGTGTTTAGTCAAGGGGACTGCTTGTAGTCTTTTCATTGATAGTGGAAGTTACACCAATGTAGTAAGTACCATGTTGATCAAAAGGTTGCAAATTTCAACTCAAGATCATCCTAAACCTTACGAGCTCCAATGGCTCAATGATAGTGGAACAATGAAGGTAGTTTTCCAAGCTTTAATGTCTTTTACTTTGGGAAAATATAAAGATGAAGTTTTTTGTGATGTGTTACCAATGCATGCTGGAGACATATTGCTTGGCCGACCATGGCAATTTGATAGGAGGGTTATGTATGATGGGTATTTGAATAGTAGGTATTCTTTTGTAAAAGATGGTAGAAAAACCACTCTTGTACCTTTGAGTTCTGAAAATGTATTTGCTGATCAATTAAAGTTGGAGAAAACAAGAAAGAGTTTGATGAAAAAGAGTTGAAAGAAAAACAAGAGTTGAGTGAAAAAATAGAGAAAAATCAAAGAGAAAAAAAGAAAATGAAAAAAGAGATGAAATTGAAGAAGAAAGAGAGAGAGAGTTATTTGGCTAAAGTTGGAGAGGTGGTAAGAAGGGTTTCATAAAAATCAATCTTTGTACCTACGTCAATGGAGGTTTTTTGGTCTCTAACTATAACAACTTGGCTTTGCCTAGTGTTTTTCAATCTCTTTTACTGAATTTGAAGACATGTTTCAAGATAAAAAAATACCTCTCATTAGAGGTATTGAACATAAAATAGACTTCATTCCAAGGACTGTCATTCCTTACAAGCCAGATTATCGAGTCAATCCAACTAAGACAAAAGAAATTCAAAGGCAATTGGAGGAGTTCATGGAGAAGGGCTATATACTAGAAAGTTTGAGTCCATGTTCTATACTAGACTTATTGGTGCCAAATAAAGATGAAACTTGGCGCATGTGCATGGATAATAGAGTCATCAACAAAATCACGGTAAAGTATCGACATCCTATTCTTAGGCTAGACGATATTCTTGATTTATTGCATGATTCATGTCTATTTATAAAGATTATTTTGAAATTTGGATATCATCAAAGTAGAATGCATGTAGGAGATGAATGGAAAGCAACTTTCAAAATTAAGTTTGGATCGTATGAATGGCTTGTCATGCCTTTTGGGTTAACTAATGATTCTAGTACACCTATGTGCTTAATATATAATGTTTTGAGAAAATATATGAGAAAAAATGTTGTTGTTTATATTGATGATATTATAATTTATTTGAAGATTTTGCTAGAGCATGTGAAGCATGTTAAGTTAGTTTTGATTACACTTAAAAGGAGAAATTTAATTTTAATAAGGGTAGTTTTTGCATAAAAAAAAAGTTCACTTTCTTGGCTTTTAATTGGTAAAGACAGAGTAGGAGTAGGAGTAGGAGTGGGAGTAGATAAAGCTAAAGTCATTAAGGATTTGTCAACACCAAAAAGTGCAAGTAAAGTTCGGAGTTTTTAAGGGTTAGCTAGCTTCTATAAGAGATCTATAAAGGATTTTAGTACCATAACTGCACCATTGAATGACTTAGTGAAAAATAAGGTTATTTTTAAATGGGGAAAAATACAAGAGAATGCATTCAATTTTCGTAGGAAGAAATTAAGCAATGTATCATTATTTGTTTTGCCTAGCTTTGATAAAACTTTTGAAATTGAATGTGATGCATGTGGTTTGGGCATACGTGCTCTTATAATTCAAGATGGAAAGCCCTTAATGTATTTTTGTGAAAAACTAAATGAGGCAGCAAGTGTGGCAATACTACTTATGGCCTAGAGAATTTGTGATCCACTTTGATCATGAAAGAGCATTTGTGATCCACTTTGATCATAAAAGCTTGAAGTCTCTGAAGGATCAAAGCAAACTGAACCGTAGACATCAAAGTAGGTGGAATTTATTGAAATATTTTTGTATGTCATCAAATATAAACAAGGTAAAGATAATATGGTAGCTAATGTGTTATCTAAAAGATACAATCTCTTTACTTCTCTTGGTGCAAAAATTTTGGATTTGAACAGATTATAGAATTATATAGAGATGTCCAAGACTTCAAAACTATTTATGCGTCTACTGTGGATGATTATTATGTGTTTCATTCATCTTTAATTAAGAAAAGTATGCTTTGTATATTCCTAAATGCTCTATAAAAGATTTGCTTTTGAGAGAAGCATATGGTGGTACCTTACTGGGACATCTTAGGATTAATAAAGTTTATAAGATGTTGCATAAACACTTCTTTTGGTCGAAGATGAAGCATGATATTCATAAGTCATGTAGCCAATGTTTTAAACGCAAAGAAACTAAATCTAGATCACAACCAAACCAACTGTATACTCCTTTGAATGTACCTAAGAAACCTTAGACTAATATATTTATGAATTTTGTTATTAGTTTACTGCACACTAAAACGGGTAAAGATTGTATATTTCACCATCAGAAGTATCTTAAGGGTCAAAGCAAATTGAACCGTAGGCATGCAAAGTAGTGGGTGGAGTTTATTGAAACATTTTCGTATGTCATCAAATATAAACAAAGGTAAGGATAATGTGGTAGCTAATGCATTATCTAGAAGGTACAATCTTTTTACTTCTCTTAGTGCAAAAATTCTTGGATTTGAGCATATTAAAGAATTATATCGAGATGACCAAGACTTTGAAATTATTTATACATTTTTTCTTAGAAAAATAGCTGTGGATAATTATTATGTGTTTCATGAATTCTTATTTAAGAAAAGTAAGATTTGTATTCCTAAATGCTCTATCATAGATTTGCTTGTAAAAGAAGCACATGGTGGTGGCTTAATAGGACATTTTGGGATTAATAAAACTTATAATTTGTTGCATGAACACTTCTTTTGGCCGAAAATGAAGCATGATGATAAGACAACCATAATCCTCAGCCCAACGATCAAAGTTTTTGTTGAAACAGGAACTCTTGAATCAAAGTAATTAACACCTTCTTATACAAAATTTGGATCAACCAAGAGATAAGGGTAGAATTAGATTACCTATTACGATCGAAGATCTAGAAGCAAGATTTGGAAACCTTGTTCTAAAATGAGTCACTCCACAATCAAACTTGATCAAAGCTTGATTGAATGGCTCGAATGCAATTCTATCACAAGAATTGCTTGAAACTTAGAAATGACAAAATTGATGCTTGGATTTTTAAGGGAAACATCTCAATTTGAGATCTGAATTACATCAATTCACCAATCTCATTTTTACATAACATATTGTGGGTACTTATAATCTCTCACAAAAGACGTTTGTGGCCGAAATTTATTCCCGATCCCCTTTAATCTCCACAGAAGACGAAATTAAATTGACCATTTGATCCTTACAATATTTTATGAAATTAAAAATAATATTTTTTAACAAAATATTGATGTGCTTGAGTGGTTAAAGTGATGAGTTTGAAAACAATTAAACTCTTCAAATTTTGTTGTTGACATTTTTTTAATCCTCTTGGAAATAGGTCTATTTGGAACACGATCTTCCTGGCAATAGTTCCATTTGGAATACCGTGATTCTTATCATCAGACAAAATTTGAATCTTCCTGGCAATAGTTCCATTTGGAACACCGTGATTCTGATTCTTATCTTGTCCTATTTTCCTGGCAATAGTTCCATTTGGAACACCGTGATTCTGATTCTTATCTTGTCCTATTTGAAACACTATCTTCTTGGCAATAGTTCCATTTGGAACTGATTCTTATCTGATTCTTATCTTGTCCTATTTAGAACACTGTGATTCTTATTTGGAATTGATTCTTATCTTGTCCTATTTGGAACACTATGATTCTTATCTTGCCCTATTTGGAACACTGTGATTTTTATCTTGCCCTATTTGGAACACCGTGAATTCGTCCTCAAATCAAAAAATATCGTCACCTTCTTTCCTTCACCTTCTTTTGCAATGTTCTGATGCAATAGGTCTATTTGGAACACCGTGATTCTTATCATCTTCCCTCTCTTCAAGAGGATTCATTCTCGAATCATAAAAAATTTGAATCTTCTTGGCAATAGGTCTATTTGGAACACCGTGAATTCGTCCTCAAATCAGAAAAAATCATCACCTTCTTTCCTTCACCTCGTTTTGCAATGTTCTAATCAAATCTGTCTACTTCACTCACAAAAATATTTGAAGGAATAGGAAGCAAATCAAGTGTATTTAATCCATAAACTACTTCCTTAAAGAATAAGTCAGCAACATGTCAAACTCTCACTTGGACTAAAACTCTAGTGGGGTTTTATAATGTTGAGTAAAGAGAAAGACATAAATACAATGAACTAGGGCATCATATACCCATGCATTTTCTCCCAGTTGCCCTAGATTACATAACTTGTAGTCCTAGACTCACTAGGTGCCCTTCAAACACTTTAGTCGTGAGGGACTTTGTAAATGGATCAGCAATGTTGTGCTCTGAAGCTATCTGTGTGGCGATCACATCTCCTCGTTGCATAATCTCCTTATGAGATGATATTTGCGCTCAATATGTTTTCCTCGCTTATGGCTTCTTGGTTCTTTAGAATTTGCAATGCTACACTGTTATCACAATAAAGAGTGATGGGCAGATGCATATTTGAAACGACCTTTAAATAAGTTAAGAACTTCCTAAGCCATACTGATTCTTTCGCTGCATCACAAGCAGCAACATACTCAGCCTCTATGGTGAAATCAGCAATGAAACCTTACTTTATGTTTCTCCATATTATTGCTCCATTCAGAGTGAAGACAGATCTTGATGTTGATTTCCTAGAATCTATATCGATCTAAAAACATGAGTCAGTGTACCCTGTAAGGATCAGATCCTTAGCGCCGTACATTAGCATATAGTCCCTTGTTCTCCTAAGATACTTGAGGATATTCTTAACGGCAGTCCAATGAGCACATCCCGGATTGGACTGATATCTGCTGACAATTCCCACAACATAGCATATGTTGGGTCGGGTACATAGCATGGTATACATTAGACTACCGACTGCTGATGCATAGGGAATGTGTTTCATATCCTCAACTTCTTGAGGTGTCTTAGGACTTTGTTCCTTCAAAAAATGAACTTCATGCCTGAAAGGTAATAATTCTTTCTTGGAGTCCATCTTATATCGAATCAACATTTTGTCGATGTACAATGACTGAGACAATGATAGTGTCTTGTTCTTGTGATTCCGAACAATTTGGATTCCAAGAACAAACTGAGTCTCTCCCAAATCTTTCATTTGGAATTATGTCGCTAGCCAATGCTTAATGTTAGTCAGAAATCCCACACCATTCCCAATGATTAGGATATCGTCAACGTACAACACCAAGAAAACTACTGTAGAGTTGACTATCTTCTTGTAAACACAAGGTTCGTCAACATTCTATTTAAAGTCATAAGATTTGATCGCAATATCAAACCTTATATTCCAAGATCGAGATGCTTGCTTCAACCCATAAATGGATCTTTTAAGCTTGCAAACCTTTTGCTCGTGATCCTGTTCAATGAACCCCTCTGGTTGAGCCATATAGATCCTCTCCTCAAGATTGTCGTTTAGAAAGGCAGTCTTGACATCCATTTGCCAAATTTCATAATTATAAAATGTGGCAATAGACAAGAGGATTCTAATCAATTTAAGCATAGCAATAGAAGAGAAGGTTTCTTCATAGTCCACCCCCTCTCTTTAGGTATAACCCTTTGCTACAAGTCGAGTTTTAAAGGTCTGTACCTTACCGGCTTGGCCTCGTTTCCTCTTGTAGATTCATTTGCAATCAATAGGTTTTACCCCATCTGGTTGATCTACAAGTTCCTAGACTGAATTGAAGTACATTGACTCCATTTCAAGATTCATGGCTTTGATCCACTGATCTCTATCTTCATCATTCATTGCTTGTTTATAGGTCAATGGATCCTCAACTCCATCATCAGGTATGATGACCTGTGTTTCTGCCAATCCCAAGTAACGATCAGGTTGAGTTATAACCCTCCCACTACGTCGAGGCATTCTCAACTCTTGAGAAGGATGTGATTGACCAGAAGTGCAAGCTCCATCAACAACAATTATTGAAGGACCAACCTGATCAACAACTCTTGTTGTTTTATCAGTAGCTTCATTAGAAATCTCACTCAATACTAGTTTGCTACGAGGTTGATGATTTCTTACGTGGTCTTCCTCGAAGAATGTAGCATTTGTTGATACAAATACTCTATTTTCTTGAGGGTCATAAAACAGACAACCTTTCGTGTCTTTGGGGTATCCTACGAATAGGCATAATTTTAAACGACGTTCTAATTTCTTAGGGTTTTGCACCAACACATGTGTTGGGCATCCCCAAATTTTGAAGTGACGTAAACCACCTTTACGCCCTCTCCATAACTCATAAGGTGTTTCTTAAACACTTTTAGAATGAACCATGTTCAAAATGTATGCAGCAATCTCCACTGCATATCCCCAAAACAAATCAGGTAATTAAGCGAAACTCATCATAGACCGAACTATGTCTAACGAAGTTCTATTTCTCCGTTTTGATGCACCGTTCTGTTGTGGCATACCAGGGGCTGAGAGTTGAGACGTTATTCCATGTTCTATCATATAGTCTTGGAATCTTAAGTCCATATACTCTCCACCTCAATCTGATCGAAGTGTTTTAATAGTTTTTCCTAATAGATTCTCAACCTCAGTCTTATACTCTCTGAACTTTTCAAGAGCTTCGGACTTGTGATGCATTAAGTAAATATAGTCATACCTTGAATAATCATCAATAAAATTGATGAAATATTCATATCCTCCTCGTGCTTTGACATTCATTGGACCACAAAGATCTGTATGCATGAGTTCTAAGATTTCTTTGGCTCTATAACCTTTTTCGGAAAAATTTCGTTTAGTCATTTTACCCTTAAGATAGAACTCACATGGAGGTAAAGAGTTGTCTTCTAACTAATTTAGAAGTCCCCTTTTAACCAATCTCCCAATCCTATTGAGATTAATGTGGCCTAATCTTAAGTGCCAAAGATAGGTATTAGGAGAAATCTTTTATCGTTTATTTTGAGTTTCAACTATTTTAAACATCACGGTATTTAAAATAGCTTTTGTTTCGCTCGGTTTTAACATATATAAGTTGTTTTCTAGTTTTGCAAAACAAATATGAATACCTCTTTTGCAAATGAACACTTCATTGATTTCAAAAGGTACTTTATACAATTGTTCTAATAAACAAGAGATAGATATTATATATTTTTTTTATTCCAGGAACAAAAATTACATTATCTAATATAATGAATCTATCTCCAAAAAACAACTTTAAATTTCCTACTGATCTTGCTGAGACAACTTCTCCTATTCCAACTTTGAGTGTTATCTCACCTTCCGCAAGCATTCTCCAGAAACTAGTTTCCTGAAAAAAAAAAAAGTACAAATATGATTAGTGGCCCTTGAATCCAGTATATAGGTTGAGTGATCATACTTTACTAATCATATTTCTACAACTAGTAAATCATACAGATTTCTTCTCTGCAAAGTATTTTGGGCAGTCACTTTTTCTGTGCCTGTTTTCATTGCAATGGAAACATTTTCCATTATCTGCATTTTGAACCTTACATTTGCGGTCAGTAGGAATCTTATCTTTCCCCTTACCTTTTTTGTCATATGCATCCCAAACGATTCGGTTTGCATTTGAGCCGGGGTTTAGGAGACATTCCTCAGCTAAAACAAACCTCAAATCATCATTGGCAAGTATTGTGTTTAGGTTTGATTTCCATGTTGCGTAATTGTTGCCGTTTAATTTCTAGAAGCTAGTAATTGTACTATTGAGCTTGACATGCTGAGATTAAAACAAATTCTATTAGTGAATTGACTTAATCCTTTGTTTTTTTTTTAATCCAATCAAATTTAAAAAATGTAAAAATGTACCCAAAAATTATTAATTTGCAACGATACTTTAGTGAGTTAGAGCAATTTCTACCGAGGGGCAGTCAATCACTCCTTCACTAAATCTAGACATTCTTGACTTAAACACTAATCCTAGAATAACTCATATTCCTATAGTCTTTTAGTTATCGCCACTTTGGTCAAGAATATACTAACTCTTAGTAATTTTTCGTAAGTGTGACCCGCCATTTTTAGATCTTAGAGATCAGCCCCAACAATGTTATGGAATGAAAAAACCAAAGTTGGGAATGGACCTAAGAAATCCTATCCATTTCTGGAGTTTGCGTTGTTCCGACTCCCATGTTACGACCCTCCGAATGGGTAGTTGCTCTCGGGCAACATGCAGGTAGAACATGGGAATCTCACCGTGCAATCTAGTGGTGGAGACCATAGGATGTGTTGATATACTTCCTTCTCCCACTTACTATAAATACTTTCTCTATTCACCTTGCTATTGACTCATGCAAATACCTTCTGAATGGAGGACGCTCCCGGAGCGACACGAGGCCGAGCATGAATCTCACGGTGTGAATTTTTCAGAAAGCGTGAAAGGAAAACGATGTATCTCATATACCCTTTTCCTCCCACTAAGTATTTTAGACGGTTGGGTATACTCATTACTTAGGAATATTCGGCCTAATTGAATATAACTTAAGTCTAGGTGATTTTTCTAAAACTTACATCACACAAGCATGCTCATAAAACTGGGCTAACTAAGCTCAAGTACTGGTTCGATCTCCAAGTAGTAAGTGTTCCGTAAACCGTCAACTTAAGTACCTCCATCCTTAGACAAGATCGTGCCAGGTGAGCTTTCTTGTAACCGCAATTTTACTAGATATCGACCTATTTTAACTATTAAAATTGATCGTGCTTGGTTCTTAACCCTAAGTGAGCATGCACTTATCTTTATTATAGATTTTAATGTCTATCCCATTTTATGATGTTGAAAATAACATATAATATGTATCTAACATGCTTTATATAACAATTATATAATCATCCATTCCATGCCATAATATAACAATTTATATCTATCACTCATGAAACCCTAAACATGCATACTCTACATTACAACACTTACAACATACTTGTAATGCATGAAACATGCTTAGCCTATGGTGGGATTTTAAATCTATATGGCATACTTTATGCATATACATTTTCTATTTAATTAAAACATACATTCACAATGCATAATTAATTAAAACACATAAAGTGAACTAGTTTTGGCATTTTAAAGCAAGCAATTAACTAAATTATTACATTAATAATTTGAAATTAACGTGAACTTCTCCCGAGGGTCACCAACCGGTCGAACCAACCCTTAAAAACGGTGAACCGGACCCCAACCAGCAGAAAAACACCCAAACCGCCTCTTCCATCTTCTTCTTTGGTTTAGATTGCTTTTGTTTCCATGATCGATCAATTACAACCTAAAATGGACTCTAATGACTCCATAAAAATTACAGAACTTTCTTCATTAAAGCCCATACACATTTGGCCAATTACAATAATTGTATCAAAAGGAAGCAAAAAAAAAATATGCCAAAATCATAATCATCCACTTTAGCAACCACAAAATTTCATTCATGAAATGGTACCCACCATGCTCAAATTAATGTAAATAAAGTGCCTAAAACTTGCTCTAATACCAATTGATGGTGTTAATATAACACATGCAGAAGCAATTTGGATCTTAGGCACTCTAAGTACATCAATTATAGTAAATTAGCTAGCATGTTCAAAAGCATTAAAACTCGATGAGTTTGAATACTAACCTTTTGTAGTTCAAATTCCTTTTTCCTCACGAACGGTTTCGAACCACCACTAGTGTCTTCCCTACTATTCTTCAGCCTCAGAACAGGATTGTGGAATCCGGTGAGTGACCAAACTTGATAGGAATTTAGTATATGTAAAGAGAGAGATTTGAGAGATTTTCTCAAAGTTTTTCAAGCAAGAAGTTTCGTGTACCTTGATCACTCTATTTATAGAGTCATATTTGCATGTTCATGCAAATTTTAGATCACCAAATTTTGACACTCAAAATTCCACTCAAATTTGTGGGATTATGTGCAAACATGCAAGTTTGGTTAAACCATATATTGACACTCAATATTCCACTAACTCAAACATGGATTTTTCCATTAGGTGAATTCAACATTTTGACTTTTTTTATCTTAATTCAACAATTAATTTCAAATCAAAATAATATTAAAGGATTAATTAAAAAATTTAATTAATATTTAACCTTAAACAAAATGTCAATCCCAATCAATTTCAGCCCATATTGATTATGAATCACTCTTCATAATTTAAATATCTCCAATTCTCTCTTTTTGTTCAATTCATAATTAAAACAAAATGCGGTTTAATATATCATATATATTTAGCATGTATTCCCTAATTTGAATTCGAACACTTCAAACTCACTCGTCACACTGTTTTAAGGTTTAGTCCAATATGAGCTAGTAGAGGGACCCAATGGATCTACAAATCATGGGCTCCAACGATTCGAGATTAACCGGTTAAACTCATTAACCTTGTTAACCAACATTCGTTAACTACTAGAACACTCCACTATAGTTAGTGACCCAGTAGTTGCACTTCCTTCACTATAGATATATTTCTGTCCATTTGATATAAACATGATTAGTAAGTCGATCCTTCACAGGTTGTTCGTAACTAGAGATGGGTCAATTTATCGTTTTACCCTTAAAGTTACTTTTTGTTCCTTAAATCCCATTGATCCTCTAGTGAATAATTGGTTTGTGGTTAAACCACCAAACCAAATCCCTCTCGGGCCAATGAGAGGGTGGGGCCCCTTGTTCAAGACTTGGAGACAGTACTTAAGGGAACAACCTCTTTACTATCCCTAAAAGCGGGTGGAGTGAATTCCATCTTACACCCTATGTCCCTAGCTATTCACCCAGTCTTACCCCTGAAATGAGAGGTTTATTGAGTCGGCGAACTCGGGCCACTCTCACCCATGCAAATCTAAGGATAATTCCGAATAAACAAGAGTTCATAGTTAGCTCAGAATTAAGATCAAGTTACCTAGGTCATCGAATGAAAAAATTAGTCTCAACAGTAAATGACATTATAAAGTGAAAGTGATTTTCTTCATGGTCCGATCTTATGCAATACTTATTGTATAAGACGCCCCCACTCACATGTCTCCACATGTACAATTTAATGATCACATTGTTTATATCATATACAAAAGTGGACCGCATCCATAGTGTCCCCAGTATAAGGTACTCAGCCTTATCTCTGTACTATAGATCATTTTGACTATATACTTAAACTTGATCCACTCTTATGTCTCTACATATAGTTCAAGTAATCATACTATAGTCAGAGTGTTCTTAGTTTATTGCATTTAGATTAATGATCGTAACATTCACTTTATTCAATAACAATCTTTAGTGAACAAACATCAATAATAAATTTATTGAAAATGCAATATATTTTTGTTTACAAGCTATGAGTTTAAGGACATAAAACCCAACAACTTCAAGCTTTCATGATTAGAGTGGATCACAAGTTCTCTAGGCCATAAGTAGTGTTTCCACACCTGCAATGTGCGAACTAAAGCAAACAATTCTTTATCATAGGTAGGATAGTTCAATGTTGTTCTATTTAGTTTTTCACTAAAATACATTACGGGTTTTCGTTCTTGCATCAAAACAGCACCTATGCCCAAACCACTTGCATCACACTCAATTTCAAAAGTAATCAAAGTTAGGCAAGACAAGTAATGATGCATGGGTTAATTTATTCTTAAGCTCATTAAATGCATTCTTTTGCATATCTCCCCATTTAAAAACAACATTATTTTTCACTAAGTCATTCAAATGGTGTAGTTATGGTGCTAAAATCTTTTATAAATCTCCTATAGAAGCTAACTAACCTATGAAAACTATAAACTTCACTTGCATTTTGGGATGTTGGTCAATCCCTAATTGCTTTAACTTTCTATCTAGTTCTACTCCATTTTTACTAACTATGAAGCCTAGAAAGTTAACATCCGGGGGAGCACGTCCGGGGGAGCATTATACTGACGACCGGGGGAGCACGTCAGCACCAAAGAAACGGTGCTGACGTGCAAAGAAACTAACGTAGCACGTCCGGGTCAGCACGTCAGCACCAAAGAAACTAACTTATCATCGTAAGGAGTACGTCTGGGGGAGCATTATACTGACGACCTCCAAAGAAACGGTCTTTTCCTCCGAAATAGGAGTACTAAAGACCATGGCAGAACACTCTATTCATCATAGCAATGAGATCAAATCAGTCTATACCAAGAGGGTTCTCGTGTCCTCTGACATAAGGTGCGTGTATTCGCTCATGCTGAAACTCAAACAGAACCTCAAACTCCAACTTAAAGAAAAGCATTTCTCAATGCTGCTGGTATAGCTTTAACACCAACTTTCGTTGATAAATAAATACCCCACAACCCAAACACATCATATAATCAGTATATTTTTTAGCAATCGCTTTGAATTAGAATATATCCATCCTCATTAATGTGAATGAGGCCCCTTGAGAATGGGATGGGTTCACCTCCACTAAGAGCACGTTCTATGGCTAGGGCCATAAAATGACATTGATTGAAAATCTCATCCAGAACTTTATTATACAATCCATCATTATTTTTACCAAAAATGGGGATAAGGATTGAATGTTGTAAGCGAGCAGAGTTTTGTTTAGGCAATTGTTTTTCCATTTCATAATCAATATCATCTAAAATTATATTTAATAGAATTTATCCTATGAAAATCATTGGTGGAAAGCAAGTGTGAAGAGAGTAAACTCTGTCCATATTATCAACAATGGACAAGTTGCAAAAACAAGTGCTTCCACACTCCTCCACTCTTGGATTGTTGAGTGGTAAGGAGATTGGGAATCCAATCTTTTCTCTTTATACATAGAGAAAGAAGATTTGCAAAAATAGGAAGATCTACCCAATTCATCAATTAAAATAGCGCACCAATAACCACAAGGTCCTCTATTTAAAGGGTTTGACAGAAAAGGTAGGTGTTCGACCGGGGGAATCTCCATATTCTATAACCAAGTGTAGTGGTAAAAAGTTGTATCTACCTGGTATAAGTGAATTTTGTAATCCCAGAAGCTCAACTTCTGAGAGAACATAGTTATCGCCATAGTTTTGCTTAAAGACAGAGTCAACATCATTGAGTTTAAATACAAAACTATAAAGAGAACATTTTTTTATCATCATCCATTGTTCTATTAATAGAATAACATCTATTTGTTTGATGTAAGAAAAATGTATCTATCATTAGTGGATTCATCCTTAGTTGATTCTTCATTTGTTTCTTCTATAATTCAATATAAACACCATGTGACGAAACAGACTCGGTAAGCGCAAGAACTAGGATTATTGTGCCTATCATGATCCAATATATTTTTTTAATTAAACACTGGGTTTGGATTTATTTGGAGAGGATCAAAGGTGTTAAAGGGTAAGATCGATCTTCCAAGTAGTTTTATTGAATGGCTCCCCGCATGGGCAAATGTTACTAACAGTAGGATGGGTGTGCACGACTGATATGTATCATAGATTACTTGATTGAAGAATTTGAAGTGTGGGCTTGTCCAAGCAAATGGATGTTCATTAAGTGGCACGAGGTAAGATAAACTCATAGGGTAAATCAAAAGATGATAGAAAGAACGAGAATGAAGCATAGGTCTCTGATATCCACATAGTTTAATGCATCATAGAGTTTAAAGCTTTGTATTCTCTCCCTTCTCTGAAATACATCAGCTAGCATTTACCATCTATTTTGACCGAAAAGCTATTCTTAACTGTCAAAGGTTGTCAAGGTGCAATAGTATATTCAACCCTTGTTTAATCATTGAAATTGTATACAAAAGAATTGTTCCCCCAGACATTTGCCTGTATTAAGAGGATATTTTGGAGATATATTAGTTAGAATATATCTGAGATATTTAGGGAGGATATTTTGGAGATATATTAGTTAGAATATATTGAGATATTTAGAGAGTTGTTAGTATAAATTTGATTAATCGTGTATTTTATTTATTTACAAGATTTAGTTAGTTATATATTTTTTTTCTATTTTTAGGTATTAGTTAATAATTTGTATCTATTTAAACATGGCAAACCTGAATGAAGATCATACACTTTTCCAATTCTATTTTCTATTTCTATTTCTTAACATGGTATCAGAGCAACGATCGTGGTGTTCTTAAATATCAAAATTTCCTTTATGGCGGAATCAGCCAAATCCAGCTTTAAAATTTCGGATGTTGATTTAACACATCCTTACTATATGATGCATCACTCTGATCAGCCAGGATATTCACTTGTTCCAATCAAATTAAATGGAGCAAATTACCAATTCTGGAGCAAATCAGTTATGCATGCTCTTATTGCCAAGAAGAAAATTGGCTTCATTGATGGCACAATTGAGGAACCGCCCCAAGATGCAAATTCAACCGAATTCGAACTCTAGAATCAGTGTAACAGTATGATAATATCTTGGTTAATTCATTCTGTTGAAGCAGATATCGCTAAAAGAATTATTCACGCCAAGACAGCTCATCAAGTGTGGGTTGATCTTCGCGATCAATTCTCACAAAAGAATGCTCCAACAATTTTTCAAATACAAAACTCGATAGCAACGATGTCACAAGGAACCATGGCACTGTCAACATATTTCACCAAGCTCAAAGCACTCTGGGATGAACTGGAAGCGTACCGCACACCATTTACGTGTAATCAACGTCAAATACATATTGATCAACGCGAAGAAGACAAGTTGATACAATTGCTCATGGGGCTCAATGAGTCTTATAAAACGGTGAGATCTAACATATTGATGATGTCTCCATTACCTAATGTGAGGCAAGCTTATTCATTACTTGTACAAGAAGAGATGCAGCGACAGGTAACTTCTAAACCTACTGAGAATTTCTCGATTGCATCAGCAGTGCAGAAGAAAACAACATATTCAAAATTCGCCAAGGACAAATCGTGTGAACACTGCAATAAAAGTGGTCATACAATCAATGAGTGTCGAATTCTTAAGTTTCATTGTAAGTTTTGTGATAGAAGGGGACATACAGAAGATCGGTGTCGACAGAAAAATAATTCTACAAGGACAAGACAAGTCAATCAACACAATCATCGTGGATACCGATCATCTGCAAATATGGCCGATGTTTCACAGTTGAATACAGAAGAACAGTCACCTAATTCCATTCCAAATTTTTCTTCTAAGCAATTACGACAGATAGCACAAGCCTTATCTGCAATCAATCAAAACCCTTCGGGTAATTTTGACAAGCACATCAATGTTGCAGGTTTGTTTCCCATATCTACATTATCTGTTAACTCTGCGAGTTCTAATTCATGGATTCTCGATAGTGGAGCTACGGATCATATTAGTATCAAAATCTTCTGTTATGACTGATCCAAAGGCTGCCATCATGTCTACAATAAATTTGCCTAATGGAGAGACAGCACGTGTGTCACATACTAGCAATATTTTCCTTAGCCCTAACCTTAAGTTAAACAACGTTTTATGTGTGCCTTCATTCAATTTAAACCTAATGTCGATCAGCAAACTTACCAATAACTTGAAATGTTATGTCACCTTCTATCCTGATTCTTGTGTTATGCAGGACTTGGCTACAGGGAAGATGATTGGCTCGGGTAAACAATTTGGAGGTCTCTATCATATTTCTTCATCTCTAATCAAATCTTCAGCTCATCAAGTATCTCAGTCATCTGATTTGTGGCATTTACGTCTAGGTCATCCTTCTTTTTCTCGTTTTAAATTTCTAGCTGATCAATTGCATCTTAATAATGCGAGTTATTCTCATAATTGTAGTATCTGCCCGTTAGCAAAACAAACTAGGTTGTCTTTCCCAAGAAGTTCAATAACAACCCATTCTACCTTTGATCTGATACATTGTGATGTTTGGGGACCACATAAAATTCATACCCATTCTGGTTTGCGTTTTTTTATCACTATTGTTGATGATTTTACTCGATGTACTTGGGTTTTTCTAATGTAACATAAGTCAGAAGTACATCATTTGTTAATGAACTTTGTTAAATTTGTTCAAACTCAATTTCATACTACTATCAAGATAGTTCGATCAGACAATGGAACTGAGTTCTTATCTTTGCAACCATTCTTTATTTCTTGTGGTATTGAATTTCAACGCACTTGTGTCTATACTCCACAACAAAATGGAGCCGTAGAACGTAAGCATCGCCATATCCTAAATGTAGCTAGGTCTCTTCTTTTTCAGTCACAGGTTCCACTTAATTTTTGGGGAGAGTGCATTTTAACGGTTGTTTATCTTATAAATAGAACGCCATCACCAGTGTTATCTAACAAGACACTCTCTGAAGCACTCTACAAACGATCACCTACATTTCATCATCTTAAAGTTTTTGGTTGTAAATGTTATGCAACTATAGTACATCCTAAGCAAAAATTTGAACCTCGGGCAATTCCTTGTGTTTTCGTAGGATATCCTTGTGGTCATAAAGGTTACAAATTGTATGACATGCAATCTCACAAATTCTTTATCAGCCGTGATGTTAAATTTTGTGAAGATGATTTTCCTTTTTCATCAGCTTCACAAACTTCGACATTAGCTCCTTCGACTCATGTTGTTCCACTTCATGATCCATCCTACTTAAGCATCCATCCTCCACCTTCCCTTCCTCCTTCACCTCCTATCCCTTCACCTACTACTTCGTCGTCTCCTCCACCTTCTCCAGATTCCAATCCTATCCCGCCTGATACATCAGCTCCACTCCGACGTTCTACTCGCACTAAACAGCCTCCAGCTTGGCATAAGGATTATGAGATGTCTTCTGGAGCCAATCATTTAACCTATAACTCAAGTCCCGACACTGGCACCAGGTATCCCCTTCATCATTACCTTTCATTCTCTCGTTTTTCTCCTACTCAACGTGCTTTTCTAGCTCTTATTACATCCCAGACAGAACCTAAAACCTATGACGAGGCAGTTGGCGACCCTTTATGGCAGCAGGCTATGAATGATGAAATTGCAGCTTTGGAACATAATCATACATGATCTCTCGTTCCTCTACCACCTGGTCATAAAGCTATTGGTTGTCGTTGGGTGTACAAAATTAAATACAACTCTGATGGTTCTGTTGAACGTCATAAAGCTCGACTTGTAGCAAAGGGATACACTCAGGTTGAAGGTATTGATTACACAGAAACATTTTCCCCTACAGCGAAACTTACTACACTTCGTTGCTTACTCACTGTTGCTGCTGCTCGAAAATGGTTCACCCATCAGTTGGATGTTCAAAATGTCTTTCTCCATGGTAATCTAGACGAGGAAGTTTATATGTCTTTACCACCAGGTCTTCGCCGACAGGGGGAGAATACAGTATGTCGGCTCCATAAATCTCTTTATGGATTAAAACAGGCTTATCGCAATTGGTTCTCCATATTTTCTACAACTATAAAAAATGCAGGCTACACTCAGTCCAAAGCAGACTACTCTTTGTTTACCAAGAGTAAAGGTACTTCTTTCACTGCAGTTCTAATCTATGTTGATGATATTCTGTTGACAGGCAATGATCTCAAAGAAATTCAATATCTCAAGACTAGTTTACTCCAGAAATTTCTTATCAAAGATTTAGGAAATTTGAAATATTTTCTAGACATTGAATTTTCTCGGTCTAGAAAAGAAATTTTTATGTCTCAAAGGAAGTATGCTCTAGACATCCTTCAAGACACAGGCCTTACACGAGCACGTCCAGACAAATTTCCTATGGAGCAAAATCTGAAACTTTCTTTAACTGAAGAAGAGAAATTGAATGATCCAAGTAAATACAGACGGTTGATTGGCAGATTAATATATTTGACTGTCACTAGGCCTGACATAGCTTATTCAGTTCGTATGCTTAGCCAATTTATGCATGAACCAAGAAAACCACATTGGGAGGCAGCTCTTCGAGTTCTAAGGTACATCAAAGGCACTCCTGGTCAAGGACTTCTACTGCCATCTGAAAACAATTTAAGATTACAAGCATATTGCGATTCTGACTGGGGTGGTTGTCGAACTTCCAGACGGTCTATTTCTGGGTTCTGCATTTTCCTTGGAAATTCAATTATTTCTTGGAAGTCTAAAAAGCAGACTAATGTGTCCAGATCATCAGCAGAAGCCGAGTATCGAGCTATGGCAAATACTTGTTTAGAGTTAACTTGGTTAAGATACATTCTTCAAGACTTGAATGTTCCACTGTCCGAACCAGCATTATTATATTGTGATAATCAAGCAGCATTACATATAGCAGCCAATCCAGTTTTTCACGAACGTACGAAACACATTGAAATAGATTGTCATATAGTTCGAGAAAAGTTACAAGTTGGAATCATCAAACCGTGTTATATTTCGACCAAAATGCAATTGGCAGATGTTTTTACTAAAGCTGTGAGAAGACAACAATTTGACCTTTTGAAGGACAAGTTGGGTGTGATCGACATACACTCTTCCACTTGAGAGGGAGTATTAAGAGGATATTTTGGAGATATATTAGTTGTTAGTATGAATTTGATTAATCGTGTATTTTATTTATTTACAAGATTTAGTTAGTTATATATATTTTTTTTCTATTTTTAGGTATTAGTTAATAGTTTGTATCTATTTAAACGTGGTAAACCTGAATGAAGATCATACACTTTTCCAATTCTATTTTCTACTTCTATTTCTTAACGGCCTAAATCCCAGACATTTGTAATTTTTTATTATAGTTTAAACAATGCAATAAATCTCTCATTTTCATGAGACTTGTCCCATTTCCACTCAATTTATACCAGAGTCGATGACTCGAATATCTTGTAGCATGATGTCATATCTCTGGTTTCTGAGATATCAATTTCCAAAACAATGGTATTCATAATATAATCCAAAATGCAAATAGAATCGAATTAGATTTTGAATTTTCTTCTTTCTCGAAAATCACTAAGTTACAAAATTACTCATCTCCCCCCCTAAGTTTGCTCAAAGGACTGATCCCGAATAGGGAAAGAAACCATTCAAACAAGACCCACCAAAAATTGTATAACCAAAACGACAGAGAGAATACTATTTATTATAAAAGTCGAGGTGGCAGATTACTTGTTATTACTAATAAGGATGCCATCATACCTAAACTAACAACCTGCAGCTCAGGGCAATTAGCTTTGATTGTTATCCCAGTAAAAGGAAACTGATGCTCAAAGACTGAGAGTACCAATGCTGAAATGTCGTTAAGTATAACTAATCCAAAACCTTGAAAAAGTGGGTTATGTACCAGATCACATATGTCTTTGGTAAACATGGGGTTCCCAAATGGAAGTTGATACTTGTTGCCTGGTATAATGCTATACCACACAGAACAAACCAGACCAACGATGGTCACAACAAAGATACGAAAAAAAATGATTGTTATAATGACTGATTACATCAATAACTTGACTGGGAAGAATTTTATTGAAAACCAATGACGAAGGACCCAACACTATAGTAGTTTGAAAATTAGTGATAGCAACAAGTGCTTTACTTAAAAAGCAAACCTATCTAAGGTTAAAGGAGATAAGTAAAAACAATGGTCAAGATAATTCTCTTGATCTGGTAATCGATGATGAAATTCTAGTCGTTTGTTATACTCCAGGTGATAAGAATCACAGTGTTCCAAATGTTCAAACTGGACCTATTACACGATCCAAGGCCAAGAAGATTCAACAAACATTCATTCTTCATCTACAAAATAGGATCGGCTAAGTTCAACCATCATTTCTAGAATTAGAAGCTGATACGACTGATGAAGAACAATTAAATATTTGCATGGTTGAAGTTGGAAAATTTTAAAATGTCAACAACAGGGTTTGAACCTACACGAAGACTTTATTGTTTTTTCGTTTTCATTTTGTAATGGTCAAATGGTCAAAATTGACTTCGTCTTTTGTGGAGATTAAAGGGGATCGAGATTGTATCCCGGCCACAACGTCTTTTTTCGGAAGACTATAAATACCCACATTATGTTCTGTAAAAATCAAATTGGTGAATGAATGACATTGAGATCTCGAATTGAGATGTTTTCCTTAGAAATCCGAGCATCAATTTTGTCATTTCTAAGTTTCAAGGAATTATTGTGGTAGAATTGCATCCAAGTCATTCAATCAAGTCTTGATCAAGTTCGATTGTGGAGTGACTCAATTTAGAACAAGGTTCCAAATCTTGCTTCCAGATCGTCAAACGTAAGAGGTAATCTAATTCTAACCTTATCTCTAGGTTGATCCAAATTTCGTATAAGGAGTTGTTAATTACTTTGATTCAAGGGTTTTTGCTTCAACAAAAGCTTGGATCGTTGGGTTGACGATTAGGGTTGTCTTATCAATTTGGTATCAGAACTATTACATCTTTGTGACCGACTCTAGAATTGATTTTATCTTTTATTTCTGCTATTGTTTGTTTTTTCTTTAAATTTGTCCATTTATTTTCTTGCTATCATTTCCGCCATTATTCATCAACTTTTCACTTTGTTCTCATTTTCTTCCTAAAGATCACGTTTAGATCTTGAAAAAAAATAAAAATTTTATCATATTTCTTCTTACCACTGTGATTATAAACAATATTTATCATTTATTTTAGATCATTTGCATGTTTATTTGAAGATCAAATAAACTTCGATTCACATTTTTTCTTAATCCATCTAAATCTAGAACTGTTGTGTTTGATTTTTTTTTCTCTCTCATAATCTACACTTGAAGATAACTTCTAAATTTCCCGAATTCTATAAAAAGGAGAGTTAGATCGTTCTTAAAATCTTCACGTCCTTTCTTTTTAGAATTTTCTTTGTGTCCCTTATTTGTTTTTTCGCTTCTTATTTTATTTTGTTGTTATTTCATAATTAACTTATCTTTATTTTCTTGAATAGCTTGCTACTATTAGAATTGCTTTACCCATATATTAGCCTACCTTGATCATAATTTAGTCACTTTCCTAAACAACCTACCTATGTGTATATAAACACGAGTGTCCCTGAGTGTAAAATTAATGAGTTGAGTGTGTGAGGTCCTAAACATATTTCACTGCTGTTTGTACAATCATGAACTAAGACGGAGAAAATGGAGGAGAGATCAATGAAGCTAGGTGGAGAGAAGCACAGGTCAGAACAATTACTCGTTTGGATCAAGTTATTAGTACATTGACAGACCAGATGGAACAAATTGAAATAGCCTTAGGTAATCTTCAAGGGAGGGAAGTACTCTTGAATGAAGGAGTTGAAAATGAATAAGATGACAATGTCACCCTTTTAATGGGACATAGTCCAAGGGGAGGGAGAGATGTCGGAGGGAGAGGAAGAGTCAGAAGAAGGGATAGAGAAATTTTAGCACCAAAAAGAATTGAGAGGGAGTACTAGTATGAGAGAGGAGAAAAAAGAGGCGTTGGGGGAGTAAAGCTAAAAATTCCAACTTTCTATGGGAGATCTGATCAAGAGAAGTATTTGCAATATGAGAGCAAAATTGAGCATGTTTTCGATTGCAACAATTTCAGTGAAGAAAGAAAGTTTCAACTTTGAAATAAGAGTGGAGGAGAAATTATGAAGAACCAATTGAAACGTGGGACAAATTGAAGACATTAATGAGAAAAAGATACATTCCTAAGCATTATTCTCGAGTACTCAAGCAAAAACTCTATACTTTGCAACAGGGATCCAAAAGTGTTGAAGAGTATTACAAAGAAATGGAGGCCCTTATGAATAGAGCATGTATTGATGAAGACGAGGAAGATACAATGGTTAGATTTCTTGGTGGGTTAAACCGACAACTTGCTCATTAAGTGGATAGGCAAGCGTACTTTGATATGCAAGAATTGTTATACCTTGCTATCAAAATCGAAGGGCAACTAGCTTGGGAAAAGGAGAACTCCAAGAGGTATGGTATTTCAAAGTCTACTGCTTTCAACACTTAGAAAAAGAATGCAAATATTGAAAAGATAGATTTCAAAGTTCGAGGGAAGTATGTGTTGGGCGCCGAAAGCAGAACAAATGTACTCACAACACCAATGAACGGAATTACACAAAGAGACACCAAGATATTTTTGATCTCAAGTGCTATTTTATTAATTCTAACCATGGCATTATATAGCCTTTACAATCATGGTTGAACCTAAAAATATCCGCAGAGAGAAACTTAAAGTCAGAAAGAATAGGACTAATAAGTCCTAATGAACCTAAAAATATAAGCAGAAAGAAACTTAAAGTCCAAAGAATAGGACTAATCAGTCCTAAAGAATAGGACCTTATAACAATTTACAACACACTACTCCTTTCTTTCGACATTGATGAAATCCAAACAATGCCAGAACTTTTCACGAGCGATCACCTTTGTCAACATATCAGCAAGGTTATCATCAGTTCCAATTTTTAATAATTTCTCGAATAAAGTGAAAACGGACATCAATATGTTTAGTACGAGCATGATGGACTTGATTTTTTGACAAACAAATAGCACTCTGGCTATCACAAAACACATCTATGTGTTCCTACAAAATACCCAAGTCATTAATCAAACCATGCATCCAAATAGCTTATTTAAAGGCTTCCGTTACTGCCATATACTCTGCTTCGTCGGTGGTAGACAATGCAATAGTAGACTGCAATGTTGAACGCCAACAAACAGGTCCACCAGCCATAGTAAATAAATAACCCGTAGTAGATCCTCACTTATCCAAATCACCAGCATAATCAGAATCCACATAACCAATTACAAGGTTGTCAAGATTAAACATTTCTCGTTTTTGAAACTTAATACCAACATCAGTAGTACCAAGAATGTACCTAAGAATCCATTTGACAGCGTTCCAATGCTCTTTACCAGGATTATGCATATAACGACTCACCATGCTTATTGCGTGTGAAAGATCAGGTCGAGTACATACCATAACATACATCAAAGCACCAACAGCATTTGTATAAGAAATATTCTCCATATACCTTTTGTCATCGTGAGAACTTGGACACATGGAAGCACTAAGCTTGAAATGAGGAGCAAGTGGAGTACCAACGAGTTTAGTTGAATTATTCAAACTAAATCTTGTCAATACCTTGCGTAAATATTGAGACTGAGTCAACCAGGTTGTACCTTTTTTTCAATCTCGCTCTATCTCCATTCCAAGTATTTTCTTTGCATTGCCTAAGTCTTTCATTTCAAATGTTTTAGAAAGCTGATCTTTGAGCTTATCAATCTCCACCTATCTCTTTGAAGCAATTAACATATCATCAACATATAAAAGCAAATAGATAAACGATCCATCATCGAGACACCGATAATACACACAATGATCAAATTGACTATGAGTTTACATATGCTTTACCATGAAATGATCAAACTTTTTATACCATTGGCGAGGAGATTGCTTCAGCCCATACAAAGATTTCTTCAATTTGCATACCAAATGTTGCTGTCTAAGTACTCGAAAACCAACCGGTTGCGCCATATATATTTCTTCTTCCAAATCTCCATGCAAAAAAGAAGTTTTTACATCGAGTTGTACAAGCTCAGGATTAAATTGAGCAACCAAAGCCAACAAAATTCGAATGGAATAATGTTTTACCACAGGTGAGAAAATTTCATTGTAATCAATACCTTCTTTTTGTGCATAACCTTTAGCCACAAGTCAAGCCTTATAACGTATACTAGAAGAATCTTCTTTTTTTGCAAAAACCCATTTACAACCAATTTTCTTCTTACCTTTTGGAAGTTGTAACAAATCCCAAGTTTGATTTACCTCCAATGATGCTATTTCTTGATTCACAACCTCTTGCTAGTGCAAGCTATCCGGGCTCTGGATAGAATCTTTGTAGTTGTTGGGAACTTCATCAATCAAAGGGAAAGCATATGCTATCGTATCGTCAAACCTTGCATGTTTTCAAATTTCCCTTCGATGGACTCAGGTTCCTCCACTCTTTCATTTACAAGGCTTTGCTCCTCCTGTTCTAAGACATCAAGTTATTATCTACCTTATCAATCGGTTCTTCAGTAGGAGCAACCATATCAGGAGAGAACACCACCTTCTCCACCTACTTCAATGTCTCGTCATTATTTTTAATTTTCTGCAAAAACATTCCAGACTCATCGAATGTCACATCTCGACTATTAACAATCTTACTTGTTTCTGGATACCATAACCTATAGCCCTTCACGCCTTTGTTAAAGCCCATAAACTTGGTTTTTTTTGCTCTAGGATCCAGCTTTGAATCTGTCACATGATAATAAGCAGGACATCAAAACACATGCAATTTATCATAATCACTAACAGGAGTACCCGACCATACCTCAAGCGGAGTTTTCCCACCATTTCTAGAAACAGGTAAACGATTCACCAAGTGAATTGCATAACTGAGAGCCTCAGCCCAAAACGCCTTACTCAATCCTGCTTGAGACAATATGCATCGAACATTCTCTATTAATGTCTGGTTCATTCTCTCAGCAACTCCATTTTGTTGTGGCTTACCAGGAACAGTGAAGTGTCAAACGATCCCTTCATCTTGGCATACTTTAAGGAATACATCATAAGTATATTCTCCACCGTTGTCGGATCTCAGCTTTTTAATTTTCCTGTCCGTCTGATTCTCTACCATTTTCTTCCACTCTAGGAAGATTTGGAGAACCTCGTTTTTGTGCCTTATGGGATACATCCAAACTCTCCTTGATTAGTCATCAATAAAGATGACAAACCACATTTTTCCTCTCAATGAGACATTCTTCGTGGGACCCCATACATCAGTGTGAATATAATCCAAAATGCCCTTTATTTGATGTATAGCTGTACCAAACTTCACATTTTTTTTTTGTTTAAAAAATATACAATGTTCATAGAAATCAATTTTACCAGTTGTGGCACCCTTAAGGACTCCTTGGTTCACCAATGTCTGAAGCGCCTTCTCACCAGCATGCCCAAGTCTCATATGCCATAATTTTGATATTTCTTATTTTTTCGAACTTGCCACAGCAGCATGCCCAATTATTGTGGTTCCGTTGAGGTAGTATATGCTACCTCTTCTAGTTTCTTTAATTGCCACCAAAGCTCCATGAGCTACTTTCAAATTCCCTCCTTCCAAAATGATGCGATAATCACTCGCATCCAAAATGCCAAGGGAAATCAAATTTTTCTTCAAGTCAGGGACATACCTCACATCATTGAGTTTTCGTATAACCCCATCAAACATCTTGATTTGTACTGAGCCGATTCTCATCATCTTGCAAGTACTATCGTTGCCCATATAGACAACTCCACCATTGAACTCTTTGAAGTCCAAAAACATCTCTATGTTGGGACACATATGATAGGAGCACCCAGAATCAAGAATCCATTCACTGGTTTGGCTGACTAATAAAGAGATCGTCAAGGCATTATCTGTATCAGTGTCGTCATCTCTAACCACATTGGACTTCGACCCCTTCTCTTTTAAGATCGGGCAATCTTTCTTCCAATGGACTTTCTGTCGACAATATGCACACTCATTTTTATCAAGTTTTCTCAAATTATCAAATCTACCTCTCGACTTTGATCGAGACTTTCCACGTTCGCTCTTTTTCCAAGTAGAAGTCCTTCCACGAGTAGTGAGCATTTGTGCTAGAGTTTTGATATGCCTCATTTTCCTTCTTTCGCACCTCATTATTCATTAAGGCACTTGAAACATTTTCAAAAACAAGATCAGTGAGTCCATGTAGTAGGGTGGTTACTAAAAACTCGTAGGATTCCGGCAAAGAATTCAACAGCTACAACGCCTTGTCTTCGTCATTAATTGTAACATTTAGATTGAGCAAATTAGTGATGATTTTGTTAAAATCATCCAAATGCTCAGGCATTGAGATACCTTTCTTGTAGTCAAAGCGAAAGAGTTTCTTCTTCAAATAGAGTTTATTTTCCACTCTTCTTCATATATTTCGCCTCAAGCTTGTCCCATAATTCTTTCGCCATGGTAACCTTCATAAATGGATATTTCTGATCCTTGCCAAGACAGAATCGAATAATTCCACAAGCTTGTTGATTTAATTTCGTCCATTTGGCATTTGTATGACCAGCAAATCCTCTAGGAAAGAAGCATCAAGATCTTGCATGACCAGCAAATCGCTAACTTCGCCTCGCAAAACACCAAAATTATTGGTTCCATCAAATTTCTCTACTTCAAGATTGGAACTCAAAAATCTCGATCCACGCCTTGATTTAATTCCAAATGATTCTGCCATTTGCAATAATTAATCTGGATGTAACTAAAAAAGACAAATCTTGAAAATTGATTTTCAAGAAAATAAACACGATTGTGAGCACGTCTAGTGGTCGATGAGGCCAAAACTTTCACAACACCCCAAATACCACAATCAGGCTCTGATATCACTTATTGTGCGCCTAAAGCGGAACAAATGTACTCACAACACCAATGAACAGAATTACACAAAGAGACACCAAGATATTTTTTGATCTCAAGTGCTATTTTATTAATTCTAAGCAAGACATTATATAGCCTTTACAATCATGATTGAACCTAAAAATATCAGTAGAGAGAAACTTAAAGTCCCAAAGAATAGAACTAATCAGTCCTAAAGAACCTAAAAAGAAACTTAAAGTCCCAAAGATAATCAGTCCTAAAGAATAGGGCCTTATGACAATTTACAATAGTATGATCTTGACAAAAAGAAGAAAGCTAATACCTTCAAGGGTAAAGAGAAAGCAGATAAATATAAGGAGGTTCGAGAAAGAAATAGATGATGGTGTTAATATAACACATGCAGAAGCAATTTGGATCTTAGGCACTTTTAGAACATCAAGTATAGTAAATAACATGTTCATAAGTATTAAAACTTAATGAGTTTGAATACTAACCTTTTGTAGTTCAAATTCCTTTTTCCTCACGAACCGGTTTCGAACCACCACTAGTGTCTTCTCCATTATCCTCCAGCCTTAGAACGGGATTGTAGATTCCGGTGAGAGACTAAACTTGGGAGGGATTTAGTATATATGAAGAGAGAGCTTGTGAGAATTTTCTCAAGGTCTTTTTCAATGAAGAAGACCTTCCATGTACCATGATCACTCTATTTAAAGAGTCATGTTTGCATGTTCATGCAAATTTGAGATCACCAAATTTTGACACTCAAAATTCCACTCAAATGTTTGGGATTATGTAGCAAGCATGAATGTTTGAGTTAACCAAATTTTGACACTCAAAATTCCACTCAAACTTGTGGGGTTTATTTGGCAAGCATGCAAGTTTGGTTAAACCAAATTTTGACACCTCAAAATTCCACTAACATGGATTTTTTCATTAAATGAAGTCAACATTTTGACTTTCTTCATTTTAATTCAACAATTAATTTGAATAATTAATTTTAAATTAAAGTAACATTAAATAATTAATTAAACTATTTAATTAATATTTAATATTAATTCAAATGTTAATCCCAATCAATTCCAACACATAATTGATTAAGATATTTAAATCTTATTTAAATATCTCAAATTCTCTCTTTTTGTTTAATTCGTAAATAAAACAAAAATGCAGTTAAATATATCGTATATATGTAGGGCATATTCCCTAATTTGAATTCGAACACTTCGAACTCACTCGTCACACTGTTCTATGGTTTAGTTCGATATGAGCTAGCAGAGGGACCTAATGGACCTATAGATCATGGGCTCCAACGATCCAAAACTAACCGGTTAAACTCATTAACCTTGTTAACCAACATTCGTTAACTACTAGGACACTCCACTATAGCCTAGTAGTTGCACTCCCCTCACTATAGATATATTTCTGTCCATTTGATATAACCATGATTAGTAAGTCGATCCTTCACAGGTTGTTCGTAACTAGAGCTGGGTCAATTAGCCGTTTTACCCATGAAGTTACTTCTTGTTCCTTATGTCCCACTGATCCTCTTATGAACAATTGGTTTGTGGTCCAATCAGTAAATCGAATCCCTCTCAGGTCAATGAGTGGGTGGGGCCCCTTGTTCAATACGTGGACTCAGTACTTAAGGGAACTACCTCTCTTCTATCCCTAAAAGTGGGTAGGAGCGAATTCCATCTTGCACCCCACGTCTCCAGCTATTCACCCAATCTTACCCATGAAATGGGAGGCCTATTGAGTCGGCAAACTTGAGTCACTCTCACCCATGCAAATCTAAGGATAATTCCGAATAAATAGGAGTTCATGGTTAGCTCAGGATTAAGATCAAGTTACCTAGGTCATCGAATGAAAAGAAAATCAGCCTCAATAGAGAGAGTGATTTTCTTCATGGTTTGATCTTATGCAATACTCATTGCATAGGACGCCCCCACTCACATGTCTCCACATGTACAATTTAGTGATCACATTGTTTGTATCATATACAAAAGTGGGCCGCATCCATAGTGTTCCCAGAATAAGGTACTTAGCCTTATCCTTATACTATAGATCATTTTGACTATATACTTGAACTTGATCCACTTTTATGTCTCTACATATAGTTCAAGTAATCATACTATAGCCAGAGTGTTCTTAGTTTATTGGATTTAGATTAATGATTGTAAAATTCACTTTATTCAAAAACAATCTTTATTGAATAAACATCAATAATAACTTTATTAAAAATAGAATATGTCTTTGTTTACAAACTATGAGTTTTAGGACATAAAACCCAACAATAGAGACATCAAATGTTGGAATGTCAAGGAATTGGTCATCTTAGTCGTGACTGTCCTAACAAGAGAGTCGTGATCATCAAGAATGGACAAGTTGTCATAGAAAGTAAGGAAAGTGACCAGAATGAGCTAGTTGAAGAAGAAATCCAGGAGAATGAGGAGGAACTGGAAGACGGAAGTCCTTTGGTACTTGTTACCAGAAGACTTCTTAAAAATCAAGTTACAGAGAATGATGTTGATGATCAAAGAGACAACCTATTTCAGACAAGGTGAAGTTCTTTGTGATGTTTTACCAATAAATGTTGGAGACATATTGCTTGGCCGACCATGGTAATTTGACAAGAGGATTATGTATGATGGCTATTTGAATATGTATTCTTTTGTAAAAGAGGGTAGAAAAATCACTCTTGTACCTTTGAGTTCTGCAAATGTATTTGCTGACAATTAGTGAAAAAATAGAGAAAAATCAAAAGAGATAAACATAGTGAAAAAAGAATGAAATTGAAAAAAAATAAAAGAATGTAAGTTTTTTGGCTAGAGTTGGAGAGGTTAGAAGGGCAATGTTCTCACAAAAAACCATATTTGTACTTGTGTACAAGGAAGAATGTTTGGTATCTAACGATAACAATTTGTCTTTGCCTAGTATGTTTCAATCTCTTTTACAGAAATTTGATGATGTATTCCAAGATGAAGTCCCTAAAGGACTACCTCCCGTTAGAGGTATTGAACATAAAATAGACTTCATTCCATGGCAGTCATTCCTAATAGGCCAGCTTATAGAGCCAACCCAACTGAGACTAAAGAAATTCAAAGGCAAGTAGAGGAGTTCATGGAGAAGGGCTATATACGAGAGAGTTTGAGTCCATGTTCTGTACCAGTCTTATTGGTGCCGAAGAAAGATGGAACGTGGCACATGTGCGTGGATTGTAGAGCTATCAACAAAATCACTGTAAAGTATCGACATCCTATTCCTATGCTAGACGATATGCTTGATGAAGTGTATGGTTCATGTTTATTTTCAAAGATTGACTTGAAATTTGGATATCATTAAATTATTATGCATGTAAAGATGAATGGAAAACAACGTTCAAAACTAAGTTTAGATTGTATGAATGACTTGTTATGCCTTTTGGGTTAACTAATGCTCCTAGTACATTTTTGCGCTTAATGAATCACGTTTTGAGAGAATATTTAGGAAAGCATGTTGTTGTGTATTTTGATGATATTTTAATTTATTCAAAGACTTTGCATGAGCATGTGGAGCATGTTAAGTTAGTTTTGATTACACTTAGAAAAGAGAAACTTTATGCTAATTTTAATAAGTGTAGTTTTTGCATGGAAAAAGTTAACTTTCTTGGCTTCATAGTCGGTAAAAATGGAGTAGAAGTAGATGAAGAGAAAGTTAAAGCAATTAGGGATTGACCAACACCACAAAATGCAAGTGAAGTTCGTAGTTTTCATGGGTTAGCTAGCTTTTATATGAGATTTATAAAAGATTTTAGCACCATCGCTGCACCATTGAATGACTCAGTGAAAAAGAATGTTGTTTTTAAATGGGGAGATATGCAAGAGAATGCATTCAATGGGTTTAAGAATAAATTAACCAATGCACTTTTGAAATTGAGTGTGATGCAAGTGGTTTGGGCATATGTGCTGTTTTGATGCAAGATGGCAAACCTGTAATGTATTTTAGTGAAAAACTAAATGGGGCAGTAATGATAAAGAATTGTTTGCTTTAGTTCGCACATTGCAGGTGTGGCAACACTACTTATGGCCTAGAGAATTTGTGATCCACTCTGATCATGAAAGCTTGAAGTATCTTAAGGGTCAAAGCAAACTGAACCGTAGGCATGCAAAGTGGGTGGAGTTTATTGAAATATTTCCGTAAGTCATCAAATATAAGCAAGATAAGGACAAATTCAAAGGGGTAAAGCTTGCTTGCTATAGCCCTCTTTTTGTAGACTAGGCTTGGTAAGTATAAGCTATTTAAGTAGGCTTGAGAAGGGTAGACTTGCAGCTTTGCTCAACAGAAGGGCCTAACTTTCGAAACTCTTAGTCAAGCGGGAGCGCCCAACCTATGGGCTTTGAAAGAATAGGGGAAGGGAATAAAACAAAGAGGGTCACTCCTTTTAGGAACATGGCTCGTTCATTCACTTGCTGATAAACTTGTAGCTTAGCCAGAAGCAACGAAAGGGGAAGTGTAGAAGCTTTGCCCCTTCCTTTACAGAGATTGTTATGAACTGACTAAATGACTCAATTCTCCCGGAATGCTAGCTAAGTTAATAAATAGTAATTTTTCCATTCAATCAAATAAAAAAGCTTATTGATTGATTCAAGGCACGGTCCTCCTTCTTAGAACCCATTGAGGGGGGCCTCGGCCCGGGAAGGGGAGAGTGGTCGAGCAGTCAAAAGCAACAAACTGTCAATCTGTTGAAGTTTTTCTACGTAGGTTCGAATCCTGCCTCTCCCACTTGTTTATTGTAGATTGAAGAGAAGATAAAAGAGACATTTTTCATCATACGAAGGCCCAGCAAGTTTCGCTCTTTCTTTTTTTTTTTTCGTGGCGTGAAGTGAAATTGCATCATATTTCAGTTTAGAGAGGTTGGCGAATTACTACGATCTATAGATTCTTATCCATAGACAATCCCAACCAGAATAGAAGCGAGTGGCTTCCGATTTTGCTTGTAGTCATTGTCTTTTAGCTTATGTAGTGGTCGGTCTTCCCTTCCTACACGCACACGCCCACCTGAATGTCTCCTCGGTTCTGCACGAAGCCAAGCCAATACATACGATAGGCGAAGTAAAGACCCCCATTTTATAGTGCCTGGGGAACACAAGTTTGATCAAGGATTGGAGAGGAGAGGTGGAAGAAAAGGCTCAAGATGAATTTATGAGTCTTTGTGCGGTAACGAGGGGGGTTCGCGTCTATACAAGTAGTATGGTGTTTGGGCCTACTTACCCTATTTGTTCCATGATCTATGGGTCTATTGGAGCTACCCACTTCGATCAATTAGCCAAGATTTTGACCGGATATGAAATCACTAGTGCTCGATCTAGTGGTATTTTTAGAGGGATTATATCTATCACTGTTAGATTCCTATTCAAGATCACTGCAGTTCCTTTTCAGACGGCTGTAGGATGGACGATCGCCTATAGGTGGTAGGGTAGGGTGGGTGGTACCGCTCATATTGTGGCCAATCTTCCTAACCACGCGTGAGCCGGGCTTAGAGCGCGTAAAACTCATCACTACCTCGTAAGGGCGTTCAGATCATAGCATGTTACATGAAAGCGCCGCTTTCTCTGTAGTCTTGTCACTCAGCAGCCCGCCTAGAAGAGTCACTTGCTTTGTAGTGTTGTCACATAAGATAAGCACTGCTCGTCTGATGGCTAGGCGAATCTAAGTTCGCTTCCAGTCAACTGTCCACCCATTCAAGTGCAAAAAAATAGTAGAATCACGCAAGGCACCCAACTGGTGTGCTTCCTGCCTGCGAGGAAAGAAAGAAGAGTGATAGGGTTGAGTTCAGATTTAACTGTTTGTAGCATGGGAGCAGATTACCCAAAAAGTCCCTGGGAACAATGAAAAAAAAGATATCTCGGTAACGAAAACTATGTGGGGTTGTATTGGCGAGATCCAACGGTGAATAGCTGCTCAAAAGAAAAACCGCCTAGAAGTCTGAGAACCTTTAGTACCCTATCCTACCCCTAAACCAACAGCCTTCGCGTCAAGCAAGACCACCCTTGTCCCTTTCCTTTCTCCATTCCGCCTCCTTCTTTCTTAGCTTTGTTCCAACTGAGTCTAAGGCAAAGCAAAAGTCATTCGTATACCTCTTTTTTTACCTACTTGACGAAAGGAAACAAACTGAGTTTCATTTTTGGGTTTATGGATTGGATTCAGTCAGCTAAACTCATTCCCGTTTATTATGTTGTGACGCTTTGGTTACCAGCGAGCACTTCCAAAGGCGACCCTCTCGAGTTTTCGGCGGTTTACGTCATTGAAGTAGTCTTTCGTCATCCTACCAAACTAAAGAAGTCACTATCAAGCAGCGAGCCCTTATTAGTTTAGTAAAGTCAAGCTAAAATAAACGAGATATTAACCTCCGGTGTGCTATGCCCGACAACTCATCAAGCAATTTCTTTGCACTTTCATATCAATGACGAGGTCCCAAAGAGAGAAGTAGGTCTCCACCTATTGACTAAAGGTGGATTCTTCGCTTTCCTTTAGAATGAAAGTAGCTATTCAAACCCTACTACTTACTTTTGACTTTGTTTGATTCAAAAGGTGAACAACCAACCCCCCAACTAGTCGTATGAGGTGGGATACTTGTGGTAAGCAGCTTTGGATAGGAGGAATTCCTAAAGAAAAAAAAAAGAGAAGGCAAAGTCCGGTATTTTACAAAGATCTTTCGATCAATAGATAGGATTTAGTGTTCGATATAGGGGATAGGATCCATCTCCTCTTTCTTTCTCAATTTAATTTAGAGAGATATGACAATATAAAAATAAATAAATAGGGAGATGATAAAGAATACATAGACAGGAAAAGGATGTCTATTCTATTCCTCTTTGTTTGTTTGTTTTTCAGTGCAAGAAAGGAAAGCGCCCTCCTTTTGTCATCCTGCAGCTTTCCAGATTTTGTATTGAACGCATGGTATAGTTAGGACCTGAAAATCATCTTTGAGCCTATGTTCACACCCCTATTTGTTTGAATAAGGCTAGTAAAGAATGCCCGCCAAGTTCAGATAAGGAAATGCTTCCCCCAACCATTAAAGGAAAGACTCGATGAAGGGAGGGAAGGAAAATGCTTTCGGAGATCAAGATTGAATTTCTTTTTCATCAAAAACGAAGAAGGCAGAGGATGACCTACGGTGCGTCTTATTTGAAGGGAACACGCTTTTTCAAAAGTGGTGGTATGATAGTCGGGCCCTCTCCTCGTTCTGCCCGCTAGCCTATTAGGTAGGATAGCAGTCTTCAGGCTTTACCTACCTTTTCTCATAAAGAAATCTGGCTTGGCCCGAGAAAGCGCTGGCAACAATAGAAACGAAAGGGTCCATGTAGCTGCTGCGCTCCCCCCTTCTAAGTGAATGGGGCAGCAGGTTCGACATCAACTAGAAAAGAGAGAATCAACTTCAGATAACCATGCCTCCGCTATGCAGCGTGTGGAATAGCCGAGAGCGAACCTTTTTGGATATATAATCCAAGTTGAGAGTGGAGTTAGAAAACAGCCATCTGATGGAAAACAACTTTCACGTTCGATTCTGAGAGCACTTTTTTCTCATACGGAGGAATATCCCCTAGCCAGTTTTTGTAGCAAATTCTATTTGTTTTTCACCGCTTTGGGTTGTGGGGCTTACTTCCTAGCCCCAATGGGAGTAGTGACTAACGTTATAGTTTGTAAATAAAAACATATTCTATTTTTAATAAAATTATTATTGATGTTTATTCAGTAACGATTGTTATTGAATAAAGTGAATTTTAAGATCATTAATCTAAATCCAATAAACTAAGAACACTCTAGCTATAGTATGATTACTTGAACTATATGTAGAGACATAAAAGTGGATAAGTTCAAGTATATTGATATGAACCACGACCAAGGAATTTCCATACCTGAAGGTCCAATTACAAGGACGAGAGCTAAGAAGCTACAACAAACCTTATACAGTTATATTCAAGCTATGGTGAGCTCATCAAAGGAAATTCTAGAAGACGCTGGAGACCTCCCTTATATGTTGTGCAAAGTTGAGCTTCAAGAAAGAGATGAATTAAATGCACTTTAAGTTGCATTTAATGAACTCCACTGAATTTATGAAGCTAGTCCAAGGATGAGTCAATAAGCACATTTTATTAATTGTATTATTTTATTATAGTTTAAATATTTGTTTGTCATATTTAAGCTAGTATTAAATATAGGAGTTAAGGTTATATTGTAACCCACATAGATTACTATATTCCACCATTAACTAGCCCATTTAATTTGGGAGTTATATATCCATAGGTTAAGGTTGTAAGGGCTATATAAAGCCTTCTTTTCTTTGATTAGACATCAGATTTTGGAATTAAGAATAGAATTTCTATTTTAGCTTTGTTGAGAGCTAAACTTTCTTTGCAAATTCTTGTGTTTAGAACTTGCATGTAGAGTCATTCAAGTGGTATTGATCAAACCTCTTGTGGAGTGATTCGAATCACGAGTTTAGAAACGAGTTTTCTTTACTCTTGATCTTGATCATCAAGGTAATCCGTTCCATACTTTCCCTTGGGTTGATTTTCCATATCATTTGGTATCAGAGCTTCAGGCTCAAGATCGGATATATGTTTCATTGTGCTTATCTCTTTTAATTCTCTTATAA
>NW_019272109.1:220089-220313 GCF_002738345.1 Cucurbita maxima | reverse complement strand
GTACTTATGTGCAAGGGATCTTGTTACTTTACTAACATGCTTAACCCTTCTTTGCCTAGTGATTTTGTTGTGCTTTTGCAAGAGTTTGAAGATTTATTTTCCGAGGAGAAGCCTAGTAGTTTGCCACCACTTAGAGGGATTGAACACAAGATTGACTTCATTCCTGACGCGCCCATTCCAAACCGACCAGCTTATAGGACTAATCCAAAGGAGGCTGAAGAGAT